>NC_084758.1:347500-523108 GCF_033978785.1 Entelurus aequoreus
CAGAGCTTCTCACCCTATCTCTAAGGGAGATCTGCTTGTACCTGTGATCTTGTACTTTTGGACACAACCCAGATCTCATGACCATAGGTGAGGATAAGAACGTAGTTCAACCGGTAAACTGAGAGCTTTGCCTTCCATCTCTGCTCCATCGATCCACTTGTCCCTCTCCCGATCCACTATTCCTTCACTCGTGAACAAGACTTCAAGGTACTTGAACTCCTCCACTTGGGGCAGGATCTTGTCTCCAACCATATATGCGAGGCCATAAGCTAAATTGCTGATATTGGTTGTATTAACCAGCACAAGTCACACAGCATTTAATGAAGAAGTCAGAAGTGCCTGCTTGACGTTTGTGTTTGGCGACAATGAAATGACTCAGGGACCGGCAAGACCCGCTGCCGGACATGAAGAACAGAGACCAGCTAAGAGGCGCATCAGGCAATATACAAAAGGATTTACCCAAATCTACATTGAATCTCTCTGTGTCCTGCCGGACACAGTTCTTAAAGACTACAAAAAGTGACTGTCGAGTGGGCCAAAGTTTTACTCAACTGGAGTAGACGGGGTCTGGAGGGGTCGAAGTAAACTGCCTCTGAAAATGGCTCGCTTTAGAGACAGTCAGAGAGTAGCTTGATGATAATTTCAGGGCTTTCGATAGATCGCTACTGGACTGGTAGGTTTGTCTTAGAAGACGTTTTGCCTCTCAACCGAGTAGGCTTGGATGAGACTAGATCTTAACAATCTAAGTCTATGAGCATGAACTGTTGAATCCTACTTGGATGAGAGGCGAAACGTCTTCTAAGACAAACCCAACAGTCCAGTTGTGATCGTTTGAATGCCCTGAAACTACAACGACCTGATTGAGAAGATCTGTAGACATAGCTTGAAGAACCTATCCAGAATGTTGAAAATAGCATGTTTTTTTATCGACATTTAAAACACTTCCTCAGGCATCTGGTCAGGATGTCCACCCGGACGCCTCCTTAGGGTGGTGTTTAGGGCAGGTCCAACCGGTAGGAGGCCGCGGGGAAGACCCAGGACACGTCTCCCTGCTGGCTTGGGAACGCCTCGGGATCCCCCGGGAGGAGCTGGACCAAGTATCTGGGGAGAAGGAAGTCTAGGCTTCTCTGCTCATACTGCCGCCCCACGACTCCACCTTGGATAACGGGAAGAAGATGGATCATTTATGATCCCTTTGATGAACTTACTTGGACTTTGTGGTTTTGTGGGTTTGATTCCAAGCAAGTGAAGGATGCTGTCTTGTCTAAGGTTTGTCAAACTGGTCCAAAGACATTTCAAGAGAAGCTTTACAAAAAGCTTTTCTCTTATCATTTCTCCCAGGTCTAAAAACATGAAGCCTTCAAAGGCTTCATCTCCTTCTCTTTTAAAGTCCATCCATCCATTTTTTACCGCTTGTCCTTTTTTGCGGTTGCGAGGGGTGCTGGAGCCTATCTCAGTGCATTCGGGTCCTTATTCAAAAACCTTCTGTGAGTCGGATAAAACTTTCAAAAACAAACAAAAAATGATACCTGCTTGACACTTTGTGTCTTTATTACAGAGCGCCAAGAAGTGACAGGGTCAACTAAAGATGTTCAAAGTCAACATTTGGGAGGAGTGTGAGTCATTGGAGTGCGCTTCTTCCATCTGGAGGATTTATATTTCAAAAGCCGTCTTAGGTCGGGAGGCGGTTTACTCTATTTGCAAACCCGCCCTCTCTTCTGCTCCCTGCCTTCTGGCCCGAGGCCTGACTAAATTGCCGTGCACTCTACCCAGATCCCAACCAAAATTGCCGCCTAAGTGTTTCCACTCCACTACCCCTATGATGGCTGTACAGTAGCACCGCACTCACTAAGGGGGGAGCTCTTCTTGACGGAACTGTTTGAACCGCATGGAAGCACTTTCCGTGCAAGCAGGCTTGATCACAAACAAGCCGTGGTAAATTAAGAGCGGCAGAGAGACATCTACAGTCTCACCGTGATCGTCACAAACAGAACCGCCTTTGTCCGCCAAGCCAGCGTTCCACCGCCCGAGTGAGAAAGCCTCATTGGCTTCCTGTCGGGGTCTCAGAGGTGTTGAAACATTCCCCGAGCACATTCCGCCGTGAGCCGGACACAAGGAATAAGAGTTGAGCAAGGCAGGAAGAATCCAGGGATGTGCTTGGAGGGGGAGTCATCTCAGACACATTCTGTACGCCTTAGTGGCACTCACTCCTCTCAGAGACATTCTTAACTCTGAAGAGAGTTGATGAGGGGGAGTCATCTCAGACACATTCTGTACGCCTTAGTGGCACTCGCTCCTCTCAGAGACATTCTTAACTCTGAAGAGAGTTGATGAGGGGGAGTCATCTCAGACACATTCTGTATGCCTTAGTGGCACTCGCTCCTCTCAGAGTCTTTCTTAACTCTGAAGAGAGTTGATGAGGGGGAGTCATCTCAGACACATTCTGTACGCCTTAGTGGCACTCGCTCCTCTCAGAGTCTTTCTTAACTCTGAAGAGAGTTGATGAGGGGGAGTCATCTCCTACACATTCTGTACGCCTTCGTGGCACTCGCTCCTCTCAGAGACATTCTTAACTCTGAAGAGAGTTGATGAGGGGGAGTCATCTCAGACACATTCTGTACGCCTTAGTGGCACTCGCTCCTCTCAGAGACATTCTTAACTCTGAAGAGAGTTGATGAGGGGGAGTCATCTCAGACACATTCTGTATGCCTTAGTGGCACTCGCTCCTCTCAGAGACATTCTTAACTCTGAAGAGAGTTGATGAGGGGGAGTCATCTCAGACACATTCTGTATGCCTTAGTGGCACTCGCTCCTCTCAGAGTCTTTCTTAACTCTGAAGAGAGTTGATGAGGGGGAGTCATCTCAGACACATTCTGTATGCCTTAGTGGCACTCGCTCCTCTCAGAGACATTCTTAACTCTGAAGAGAGTTGATGAGGGGGAGTCATCTCAGACACATTCTGTACGCCTTAGTGGCACTCGCTCCTCTCAGAGACATTCTTAACTCTGAAGAGAGTTGATGAGGGGGAGTCATCTCAGACACATTCTGTATGCCTTAGTGGCACTCGCTCCTCTCAGAGACATTCTTAACTCTGAAGAGAGTTGATGAGGGGGAGTCATCTCAGACACATTCTGTATGCCTTAGTGGCACTCGCTCCTCTCAGAGTCTTTCTTAACTCTGAAGAGAGTTGATGAGGGGGAGTCATCTCAGACACATTCTGTACGCCTTAGTGGCACTCGCTCCTCTCAGAGACATTCTTAACTCTGAAGAGAGTTGATGAGGGGGAGTCATCTCAGACACATTCTGTACGCCTTAGTGGCACTCGCTCCTCTCAGAGACATTCTTAACTCTGAAGAGAGTTGATGAGGGGGAGTCATCTCAGACACATTCTGTACGCCTTAGTGGCACTCGCTCCTCTCAGAGACATTCTTAACTCTGAAGAGAGTTGATGAGGGGGAGTCATCTCAGACACATTCTGTACGCCTTAGTGGCACTCGCTCCTCTCAGAGTCTTTCTTAACTCTGAAGAGAGTTGATGAGGGGGAGTCATCTCAGACACATTCTGTACGCCTTAGTGGCACTCGCTCCTCTCAGAGACATTCTTAACTCTGAAGAGAGTTGATGAGGGGGAGTCATCTCAGACACATTCTGTATGCCTTAGTGGCACTCGCTCCTCTCAGAGTCTTTCTTAACTCTGAAGAGAGTTGATGAGGGGGAGTCATCTCAGACACATTCTGTACGCCTTAGTGGCACTCGCTCCTCTCAGAGACATTCTTAACTCTGAAGAGAGTTGATGAGGGGGAGTCATCTCAGACACATTCTGTACGCCTTAGTGGCACTCGCTCCTCTCAGAGACATTCTTAACTCTGAAGAGAGTTGATGAGGGGGAGTCATCTCAGACACATTCTGTATGCCTTAGTGGCACTCGCTCCTCTCAGAGACATTCTTAACTCTGAAGAGAGTTGATGAGGGGGAGTCATCTCAGACACATTCTGTATGCCTTAGTGGCACTCGCTCCTCTCAGAGTCTTTCTTAACTCTGAAGAGAGTTGATGAGGGGGAGTCATCTCAGACACATTCTGTACGCCTTAGTGGCACTCGCTCCTCTCAGAGACATTCTTAACTCTGAAGAGAGTTGATGAGGGGGAGTCATCTCAGACACATTCTGTATGCCTTAGTGGCACTCGCTCCTCTCAGAGTCTTTCTTAACTCTGAAGAGAGTTGATGAGGGGGAGTCATCTCAGACACATTCTGTACGCCTTAGTGGCACTCGCTCCTCTCAGAGACATTCTTAACTCTGAAGAGAGTTGATGAGGGGGAGTCATCTCAGACACATTCTGTATGCCTTAGTGGCACTCGCTCCTCTCAGAGTCTTTCTTAACTCTGAAGAGAGTTGATGAGGGGGAGTCATCTCAGACACATTCTGTACGCCTTAGTGGCACTCGCTCCTCTCAGAGACATTCTTAACTCTGAAGAGAGTTGATGAGGGGGAGTCATCTCAGACACATTCTGTACGCCTTAGTGGCACTCGCTCCTCTCAGAGACATTCTTAACTCTGAAGAGAGTTGATGAGGGGGAGTCATCTCAGACACATTCTGTATGCCTTAGTGGCACTCGCTCCTCTCAGAGTCTTTCTTAACTCTGAAGAGAGTTGATGAGGGGGAGTCATCTCAGACACATTCTGTACGCCTTAGTGGCACTCGCTCCTCTCAGAGACATTCTTAACTCTGAAGAGAGTTGATGAGGGGGAGTCATCTCAGACACATTCTGTACGCCTTAGTGGCACTCGCTCCTCTCAGAGACATTCTTAACTCTGAAGAGAGTTGATGAGGGGGAGTCATCTCAGACACATTCTGTATGCCTTAGTGGCACTCGCTCCTCTCAGAGTCTTTCTTAACTCTGAAGAGAGTTGATGAGGGGGAGTCATCTCAGACACATTCTGTATGCCTTAGTGGCACTCGCTCCTCTCAGAGTCTTTCTTAACTCTGAAGAGAGTTGATGAGGGGGAGTCATCTCAGACACATTCTGTACGCCTTAGTGGCACTCGCTCCTCTCAGAGACATTCTTAACTCTGAAGAGAGTTGATGAGGGGGAGTCATCTCAGACACATTCTGTACGCCTTAGTGGCACTCGCTCCTCTCAGAGACATTCTTAACTCTGAAGAGAGTTGATGAGGGGGAGTCATCTCAGACACATTCTGTACGCCTTAGTGGCACTCGCTCCTCTCAGAGACATTCTTAACTCTGAAGAGAGTTGATGAGGGGGAGTCATCTCAGACACATTCTGTACGCCTTAGTGGCACTCGCTCCTCTCAGAGTCTTTCTTAACTCTGAAGAGAGTTGATGAGGGGGAGTCATCTCAGACACATTCTGTATGCCTTAGTGGCACTCGCTCCTCTCAGAGTCTTTCTTAACTCTGAAGAGAGTTGATGAGGGGGAGTCATCTCAGACACATTCTGTACGCCTTAGTGGCACTCGCTCCTCTCAGAGACATTCTTAACTCTGAAGAGAGTTGATGAGGGGGAGTCATCTCAGACACATTCTGTACGCCTTAGTGGCACTCGCTCCTCTCAGAGTCTTTCTTAACTCTGAAGAGAGTTGATGAGGGGGAGTCATCTCAGACACATTCTGTACGCCTTAGTGGCACTCGCTCCTCTCAGAGACATTCTTAACTCTGAAGAGAGTTGATGAGGGGGAGTCATCTCAGACACATTCTGTACGCCTTAGTGGCACTCGCTCCTCTCAGAGACATTCTTAACTCTGAAGAGAGTTGATGAGGGGGAGTCATCTCAGACACATTCTGTACGCCTTAGTGGCACTCGCTCCTCTCAGAGTCTTTCTTAACTCTGAAGAGAGTTGATGAGGGGGAGTCATCTCAGACACATTCTGTACGCCTTAGTGGCACTCGCTCCTCTCAGAGACATTCTTAACTCTGAAGAGAGTTGATGAGGGGGAGTCATCTCAGACACATTCTGTACGCCTTAGTGGCACTCGCTCCTCTCAGAGACATTCTTAACTCTGAAGAGAGTTGATGAGGGGGAGTCATCTCAGACACATTCTGTACGCCTTAGTGGCACTCGCTCCTCTCAGAGACATTCTTAACTCTGAAGAGAGTTGATGAGGGGGAGTCATCTCAGACACATTCTGTACGCCTTAGTGGCACTCGCTCCTCTCAGAGTCTTTCTTAACTCTGAAGAGAGTTGATGAGGGGGAGTCATCTCAGACACATTCTGTACGCCTTAGTGGCACTCGCTCCTCTCAGAGTCTTTCTTAACTCTGAAGAGAGTTGATGAGGGGGAGTCATCTCAGACACATTCTGTACGCCTTAGTGGCACTCGCTCCTCTCAGAGACATTCTTAACTCTGAAGAGAGTTGATGAGGGGGAGTCATCTCAGACACATTCTGTACGCCTTAGTGGCACTCGCTCCTCTCAGAGACATTCTTAACTCTGAAGAGAGTTGATGTTTCCTCTCATGGTTCAAAGTCACTACACAAATCTTCGCCACCTCCTGAATAAGCAGTAACTGTCTCATGTTATATGTCAGTCCATATCCATAATTATTGATGTTTTATGACCTACCGTCAATAAAGAGCAGGAGAATAAATTGATTCAATGTAAAGATTTAGATTTTTAATGTAACCTTCCTCTGATTATAATCCCTCAGCTATCAAGGCAGAAGGGAAATAACAACACAAGCATGGAAAACACTCAGACAATGTAAACCATATAATATATATATATATATATCCATCCATCTATTTTCTACCGCTTGTCCCTTTTTTGGTTCACGGGGGGTAGCCTATCACAGCTGCATTCAGGCGGGAGGCGGGGTACATATATACTATCAACGGATGCTTATTTATAATAGCCACAAAGTTGAGTGAGCAGGTTGTGTTCCATGCACATTGCATCATTTACAGTAGGGCTGCACTATTTTCAGGAAAAAAAAAACAATTGCTGCTTTTCTTCTCCAAATTGCAATTGCGATTCGATTTGCGATTTTCATATTTTATACATACAAATATATAAACAAGTGAAGGAAGACATGTCACTTTTAGACTGTCAATCATATTGTTGTCTCAATGTGCCACACAGTACAACGAAATAATCGATAAAAATGATAGTGTTTATAATGTAATGCATTCACAGTATATAAAGCATGCAAGTCACCATTTCAAAGGATATACACTTTTATTTCTCATTGCTGTACAATTGTTTACTGTTGTGCTGTAATTGGAAGGGAAATGAATAAACAAATAAAATGGCTCTGTAACTTAAATATTAAACATCTTTAAAGGCCTACTGAAATGACATTTCTTTATTTAAACGGGGTTAGCAGATCCATTCTATGTGTCATACTTGATCATTTCGTGATATTGCCATATTTCTGCTGAAAGGATTTAGTAGAGAACATCGACGATAAAGTTGCAACTTTTGGTCGCTGATAAAAAAGTCTTGCCTGTAGCGGAAGTAGCGTGACGTCACAGGTTGAAAGTAGCGTGACGTCACAGGTTGAAAGGCTCCTCACATCTGCACATTGTTTACACCAGCAGCGAGAGAGATTCGGACCGAGAAAGCGACGATTACCCCATTAATTTGAGCGAGGATGAAAGATTTGTGGATGAGGAATGTGAGCGTGAAGGACTAGAGTGCAGTGCAGGACTTTCTTTTTTCGCTCTGACCGTAACTTAGGTACAAGCTGGCTCATTGGATTCCACACTTTCTCCTTTTTCTATTGTGGATCACGGATTTGTATTTTAAACCACCTGGGATACTATATCCTCTTGAAAATGAGAGTCCAGAACGCCAAATGGACATTCACAGTGACTTTTATCTCCACGACAATACATCGGTGAAGCACTTTAGCTACGGAGCTAACGTGATAGCATCGTGCTTAAATGCAGATAGAAACAAAAGAAATAAACCCCTGACTGGAAGGATAGACAGAAGATCAACAATACTATTAAACCATGGACATGTAACTACACGGCTAATACTTTCCAGCCTGGCGAAGCCTAGCAATGCTGTTGCTAACGACACCATTGAAGCTAACTTAGCTACGGGACCTCACAGAGCTATGATAAAAACATTAGCTATCCACCTACGCCAGCCAGCCCTCATCTGCTCATCAACACCCGTGCTCACCTGCGTTCCAGTGATCGACGGAGCGACGAAGGAATTCACACGATCATCGATGCGGTCGGCGGCTAGCGTCGGATAGCACGTCTCCTATCCTCAAAGTCCTCCTGGTTGTGTTGCTGCAGCCAGTCGCTAATACACCGATCCCACCTACAACTTTCTTCTTTGCAGTCTCCATTGTTCATTAAACAAATGGCAAAAGATTCACCAACACAGATGTCCAGAATACTGTGGAATTTTGCGATGAAAACAGAGCTTTTTGTATTGGATACAATGTGTCCCAATACTTCCACTTCAACCATTGACGTCACGCGCATACGTCATCATACATAGACGTATTCAACCGGAAGTTTAGCGGGTAATGTAAAATGTCACTTTGTAAGTTAACCCGGCCGTATTGGCATGTGTTGCAATGTTAAGATTTCATCATTGATATATAAACTATCAGACTGCGTGGTCGCTAGTAGTGGCTTTCAGTAAGTCTTTAAAGTGCATTTTCCCCAGTTAAAATAACGAGGTCTTTTTGTCTATTGCCAACACGTAAAGACGGCATTCTCGCTCGTTTGTCCGTGTTGATGGGCTCATATTGCCCATCCGTTTTGAAGCTGAAATATTACCACAAGCGGTAGAAAATGGGTGGATGGGACATTTGGCTTTGTAATCATATTGTTTTCCCCCTAATTGGTTTGTTTTATTCAAGTTGCTATTTAAAAGTTGACATTTCAATGACAAGGTTAAATTAAAGCTGCAAGCAGCGATGGACGGGACCTCCGCAGCGGTTCTTTGAGGGCTCATAAAATCCAAACCGGAGCAGTAATTAAAACTCTTTCATCAACTTTTAATCAGAAGGGTTCAATCTCTCTCCTGTGCTAATTTGAAGCTGACACCACAAATGCGCTCAGAGGAGATAATGTTTGAAAAAAGGTGACTGTTTTTACACAACTTTTGTGTTTTGAAGGGGGAATTGCAAACTTCCTGTTGATTTTTGCTAGGGGTTGTCAGTGTATGAAATCTAGGTCTAAGTGAGACCTACCTAGAGGTTTTTGTTTCATGTCTCTACGACATTCCTACTGGGAGTTAGAGGCAATTTTGTCTGTGTTTTCTTCCTAGGGAGCGCTAGAGCGCAATTTTGAGTTTTGGGGTTTGGTTTCTGGATTAGATCGCAATTTTCGCCAGTCCTGATGTGTGTGTCCAATTTGGTGAGTTTTGAAGCATGTTAAGGGGGTCAAATTACAGCTCAAAGAGGCGGCGGTATAATAATAAAGAATAAAGAATAATAATAAAACGCCAGAAATTCAATAGGGTCCTCTGTCCCAAGGGACTTGGTCCCTAAATATAAGAGAAATACAAGTTAATTGCGTATACTTGCATTACTATTATGTATTGTAATTAATTTGGTCTCAGAAAAATACTATCGTCGAGCAAAATGTGCTACAATTTTCACATTTATTTTGATTTATTGAAGTTATTATTTATTTTGTTTATTATGCTCGTGTGGCTTTTATGTGCACATTCAATTTGTACTTGAGGTATGTGAAACACAGTGTTGTTATCCACAATAATGTTTCAATGTGTTTTGAAATAAAACTTGGTTAAAAGATAAGTACTTTTTGAAAATAATAAAGGCGATAATAATGGTAACCGTGATCATTTTGGTGACAATAAGTGAAATGTTCATACCGTGACAGTCCTACTTTACAACTTGCGCTTTCTTTCGACGCGACCCGACCTCAGATAAGGGGAAGAAGATGGATTTTTTTGTTGATATCAATATACATGTCTATCGCCATGTATATTGATATCGTCCCCATTAGGAGTCACTGGACTTTCAGGAGACACTTGGCATCATGTGTCCTACTTTACACACGTGAATGAAGGCCACGCTCTATTCTGTTTGTGTACGTCTTTTATACGCGGCCGTGAGCAAGAAGAAAAAAAGCCACCCTTGCAGTGAACTGGAAGCAGAAGACTGAATCCAGACAAAAGCAAAAAGCGTGGAGCAAAGCCGGAGCTATTGTGAGTCTCCCGGTGCACAAAGTCAATCAGATGAAATGAGGAGATATTCATATCCTTTCACATGTGACTGAAGGAGACTGTTTACCTTCTGCAATTTGAAGCAGAGCGAGAAGACGGACAGGACAGAAAAGGAAAAGTGAGGGCAGGAAGAGGGAGGACGATATAACAGCCGTCCCTCAACATCAGACCTGCACCAGGCCCTACGCCTCCCCACTGTAGTCCTGAATCCACAACTGCCATTAGTTCACACATTTCCTGAAAGTTCAAGCAATATCCGGCTCTAACTTTTTCAGCTATTTCTAGCACAATAAAGTGAGTCTTGTCAGTCATCCACTGTCTTTGTCCCTGCGGGTGGAGGTAGAGCCACGAGCACGCACGCACGCACGCACGCACGCACACACGCACGCACGCACGCACACACGCACACACGCACACACACGCACACGCACACACGCACACACGCACACACACACACACGCACACACGCACACACGCACACACGCACACACACACACACAAGTTGAAGCTCCAAACATAAAGGTAAGGTAACCTAGTAGAAATGATACATACTAGTCCCAAAATGTAATCGATTGTTCTTTATCCTATTTTGGACATTTCCTGAAAGACACTCGTACATTTTGAAGATATTTATAGTGGAATTAGGGATAGGCGATATATATAAACAGGAGAATCTTTGGGCATCACGTGATTCCATTCAATTCAATTCTTGGGGGTAAGAATTAATTCTCCATTCAAAATCAATACTTTTTTAATAACATCGGGTGCCCGTTCTATGATTAACTTCATTCCTCCATAAAATAAACAGCTCTGATGAATGTATTTATTACTGAAAAGAAAACTGGTATTGTTTAATTGAATTCTACCCAAACATTTCATCAAGTGGCTGGACATGGACATTGTTTTTTCATTAATTTAAATCGATTATGAATCGTTACAAATAAGAATCGCAATTCATTCGAAAATCTATTTTTTTTGGACAAGCCTGATAAACACCCTTTGGCCATAACGCAACACAATATATGATTTGCTATGTAAATGATAATTGAACCATTTTCAATACGGTTCTTAAAATGATCATTAATCTACAGTAAATTCCAGACTATAAACCGCTACTTTTTCCTACGCTCTGGACTCTGCGGCTCATGACACAGTGCAACTCATTTATCTTTGCTGACGGCTTTAATACAAATAGTTTTATTTTCTTCAAAACAAGCCCAGACTTAGAAAAGGTGTGCTATTGTTTGTGCGCCATCTTTTAGACAAGTTCACTCACTGCAGGTGCTGCAGGGCTCTTTTTTTTTTTTTTGAGCTTTCAACTGGAAGTAGAAGTGCAGTTCTGTCTTCTAGTGGTCCACAGCATTTTTACCCGTATGGATTATTCATCCTTCACTTCAAGCAACATTTGTAAGTTTTACAATATAACTAAAACAATTCTTACTTACTAAACCGTCCCATGTGTGACGTCTGTAGGAGTGTATATGTATGTGTATATATATATATAAAGTGTGTATGAGTGCTTTTAAATGGTTTCTTTCATTGTATCTTCTGACGATCAAGCATGCAGACAAATGCAGTGTAAGGAAGTTCATCTTGACACAATCAATGACATCTTACATTTTCATTTTAGTCACCGTTTTATGCAACCGCTAGCTTTTTTCAGGGAAGCATCAAAGTTCGACAGAACACCGGATCGGGCCCAAATTCTAATCACTTGTTCCTTATTCCATTTCAAACACAACCTGAAAGTTTCATCGAAATCCAGCCATAACGTTTTGAGATAATCTGCTATCTGACTAGCTAACAAAGCCATGGTCAGGATGACATAACTCACTGGTAATTACGTGGCAGACGGTCAATGTTGCGGCAGAGTGAGGCAATATGCAAATTGGAGAAGCCAAATGTAATCTGCAACATCAAAACCATCTGCGCTGTCAGTGGCTTTTAAGTGTGGGAGAAGGCAGCCATGGCCGTCCACACTCTAATCCAGCATGAGGGTTGGGGGTTGCATGTTGGCAGTCTTGGGGAAATATTATAGGAGCAGCTTGCGTGGCACTGGCTTTTACAGTCAGTGGCCAGGCGCCAAGTCAAAGTGAGCCTCGCTGCGTCCCGCAACCACACCCCACGTCAACACGGGTCCGATCCACACTCCTGTAAACAACCAGACCCCACAGATGAGATCCACACTCCTGTAAACAACCAGACCCCACGTCAACACGGGTCCGATCCACACTCCTGTAAACAACCAGACCCCACAGATGTGATCCACACTCCTGTAAACAACCAGACCCCACGTCAACACGGGTCCGATCCACACTCCTGTAAACAACCAGACCCCACAGATCTGATCCACACTCCTGTAAACAACCAGACCCCACGTCAACACGGGTCCGATCCACACTCCTGTAAACAACCAGACCCCACGTCAACACGGGTCCGATCCACACTCCTGTAAACAACCAGACCCCACAGATCTGATCCACACTCCTGTAAACAACCAGACCCCACGTCAACACGGGTCCGATCCACACTCCTGTAAACAACCAGACCCCACAGATGAGATCCACACTCCTGTAAACACACAGACCCCACGTCCACACGGGTCTGATCCACACTCCTGTAAACAACCAGACCCCACAGATCTGATCCACACTCCTGTAAACAACCAGACCCCACGTCAACACGGGTCCGATCCACACTCCTGTAAACAACCAGACCCCACGTCAACACGGGTCCGATCCACACTCCTGTAAACAACCAGACCCCACAGATGAGATCCACACTCCTGTAAACACACAGACCCCACGTCCACACGGGTCTGATCCACACTCCTGTAAACAACCAGACCCCACAGATGTGATCCACACTCCTGTAAACAACCAGACCCCACAGATGTGATCCACACTCCTGTAAACACACAGACCCCACGTCCACACGGGTCTGATCCACACTCCTGTAAACAACCAGACCCCACAGATGTGATCCACACTCCTGTAAACAACTCTCACAGGTTGACTAACATCTCGCCCTTTGCTGTCCCACTGTGCCGCGCTCTAACTTCATTGTTTGGAACACGGCAGTAAAACGGCTGATCAAACAAAACAGAAGTCATGGACCCACTAGCTGCTTGTTTCGCGCATGATATCACACACAAATACACATGCTGCAAGACTGCTTGTATCGCACGTAATATCACACACGAGTAAACATGCTCCAGGGCTGCTTGTATCGCACGTCATATCATACTAAAGTAAACACGCTGCAAGACTGCTTGTATCGCACGTAATATCACACACGAGTAAACATGCTCCAGGGCTGCTTGTATCGCACGTCATATCATACTAAAGTAAACACGCTGCAAGACTGCTTGTATCGCACGTAATATCACACACGAGTAAACACGCTCCAGGGCTGCTTATATCGCACATGATATCACAAACGAGTAAACATGCTGCAGGTCTGCTTGTATTACATGTGATATCACACTCAAGCAAAAATGTTACAGGACTGCTTGTATTGCACATGATATCACACACAAGTAATCACTTTGCAGGACTTTCCCCATGCAAGCCCATACTGGTGTCAGATGGAGAGCAACACCCCTATGTATTTACACTCTTTCTGACCTTGCATCATGACATGTGTTGCTTATCATCAACAACTGGTGGGAGGAGAACCTACCGGTGAAAAGTTTGGTAATGGCTTTGTTTTGTCTCCGCGCAGAGCAGACCAGCAGGAGCCACGGAGGCAGGAACTGGTGATGAGTGGCGAGGAGCTCGGCGATGGTCCGGGGGGAGTCCGCCGGCGACCTCTGCTCCGCCTCGCCCAGCTGCCCACCTTGGTCTACCGAGTCCACCAGCAGGAAGAGAGCCTGCGGTGGCGGCTTGGCGCTCAGGAGAGGCAGGAGCACACATCTAGGAGAGGGTGGGAGAGGATGCTCAATGATGACTTGTTACCATAGCAACACCTGACCTTAAATGTGCATCATTCACATCCAAATATCCATTACCCTACTATAAGCCGCTACTTTTTTCCTACGCTTTGGACCCTGCGGCTTCAAAAACAACGATACGGCTAATTTATGGATATTTCTACAGCGACAACCATAATGCAAAAAGAAAAAAAACAAACAAGCAAAGACACTGAATGGGTGTGTTATTATTTGTTGTATGGAGTTTGGCTGCAGTGCCCTTCCGTTTAAACTGAGCTTGCAACCGGAAGTAGAAGTGCTGTTCCGTCTTCTGTCTGTCCATAGCGTTTCTACTCGTGTGGATTCTTCATTCATTCGTTTGTAAGTTTTACAATATAACTAAAACAACTCTGATGTCTGTAGGAGTGTTTTCATGCATATTCATACATGCTATCGTAATGTAATGATGCTAGCGTCGTTAGCATGAGCTAATATGCTAACGCCTTTACAAGTGTTAGTATTATTAACTTACAATGGCATTCTTTTTGTATTGTTTCAGTTTCGTAAATTCACCAAAACATCACAGCCGCCTGTCAGTCTCTCTGTTTTCCACAATTCTAAATTAAAATGGTAACACTAAAATTCGGGAGTTTTACCGCAGTTTACTAGATGTGGGGGAAATAATGGATTTTTGTGGACATGGATTAGTAAAAGTCAATAATGGATGTATTTATTGTAAATAAAGTAATATTGTAAAATGGGTCTGACTGCACCTCACTGAGAGATCCTGTCTTATGCTCCAGTTTTGCACCTTTCTTACCATTGCATTTGAAGTAGACTTCAGCAAGTAAATGAAGAGACAACACAGTGCAAACATCTCAGTGGAGTGTCTGACATTCACAGCTTTTACAAGGCAAGGAAATGAAATCAACCAATTATGGAGGTTTATTTATTTGATAACTTAGCATGGTGTAAGGACACTGTTGTTACACAGAAGCACTGCTCAGCCCTGGTGGAGTTCATGTTTTTAAAGTGTCGGCCTTTCCACCTACCGAGGGAGTTTACAGCCATTCTACTAGCTGCTGTTTATATTCCCCCCTGCTCTAACAACAAGGACAGAGACAGGGCACTATCTGAACTGAACTGTGCCATCACCGAACACCAGACAGCCCATCCAGACGGCTTCCTCATCGTGGCTGGTGATTTCAACCAGGCTAACCTCAAGTCAGTGTGTCCACAGCTACATCAACACATTGACTTTCCTACAAGAGGTAATAACACACTGGACATGGTCTTCACCACTCAGAGAGGAGCTTACAAGGCGTCACCCCTCCCCCACCTGGGTGCTTCTGACCACCTCACTGTCATGCTAATGCCAGCATACAGGCCGAGGGCTAAAGTCACCAGACCAGTTCAGAAGCAAGTGAGGGTGTGGCCAGTGGATGCCTCCTCTGCTCTGCAGGACTGTTTTGACACCACAGACTGGGTCATTTTTAAGCAGGCAGCCACCTACAACCACCACATCGACATACAGGAATATACAGAGACTGTCACTGCATACATCACTAAATGCATCGATGATGTCACAGAGACCAGGACCATCACGGTACGGGAAAATCAGAAACCATGGCTGACGGGGGAAGTCCATAGGTTGCTGAGAGCCCGGAACGCTGCCTTCAGAGCAGGAGATGAGGCTGGCCTGAGAACAGCCAGGGCCAACCTGAACCGTGGCATCAGAGATGCTAAGAGGCAGTACGGCAGCAGGATAGCCCACCGCTTCAGTGACAGCAGAGACACCAGGAGCCTGTGGCGGGGGATCCAGACCATCACGGACTATAAACCCCGACCACAGACCTGTGACAGTGACACCGCTCTGCTGAACAGCCTGAACGAGTTCTTTGGACGCTTTGAGGCAAAAAACAGCACGCCTGCACGGAAGACTCCACCCCCTCCGGATGACCAGGTGCTGTCCCTGTCTTCGGCCAGCGTGAGGCGTTCCCTCTCCAGAGTCAACGCACGCAAAGCTGGAGGCCCGGACAACATACCTGGTCGTGTGCTGAGAGACTGTGCAGCGGAGCTCACAGATGTCTTCACGGACATCTTCAACACCTCCCTGAGCCAAGCTGCTGTTCCCACGTGCCTCAAAGCCACCACCATCATCCCGGTTCCCAAGAAGGCTTCCCCATCCAGCTACAACGATTACCGTCCCGTTGCACTGACGCCCATCATCACAAAGTGCTTCGAACGGCTAGTCTTGCAGCACATCAAGTCCATCCTCCCCCCCCACCCTGGACCCCTACCAGTTTGCATATCGGGCCAACAGATCGACCGATGATGCAATCTCCACAGCCCTCCACTCAGCTCTCACCCACCTGGACACTAAAGACTCCTACGCCAGGATGCTGTTCATAGACTTCAGTTCAGCATTTAACACCATCATCCCACAGCAGCTGATTCACAAACTGGACCGGCTGGGGCTGAACACGTCGCTGTGCAACTGGCTGCTGGACTTCCTGACTGGGAGACCACAGGCAGTCCGGGTCGGCAGGTACACATCCAGCACCATCATCATGAACACAGGGGCCCCTCAAGGATGTGTGCTGAGCCCCCTTCTCTTCACCCTGCTGACCCACGACTGCACGCCGAAGCACAGCACCAACCTCTTCGTCAAGTTTGCGGACGACACAACTGTGGTAGGTCTCATCCACAATAACGATGAGACCGGCTACAGAGACGAGGTGAGCCAACTGGCCACATGGTGCGGTGACAACAATCTCTCTCTCAATGTAGAGAAAACAAGGGAGATTGTTGTGGACTTCAGGAGAGCGCACACCCAGCACCCTCCTCTGACCATCAACGGTGCGGTGGTGGAGAGAGTGAGCAGCACCAAATACCTGGGTGTGCACATCACAGATGACCTCTCCTGGAAAACCAACACTGCATCACTGGCCAAGAGGGCTCAACAGCGCCTCTACTTCCTCCGCAAATTGCGAAGAGCAAAAGCCTCAGCCTCCATCATGCACTCCTTCTACCGGGGCGTCATTGAGAGCATCCTGACCAGCTGCATAACTGTGTGGTACGGAGGCTGCACGGCGTCCTGCCGCAGGACGCTGCAGCGCACAGTTAGGGCAGCTGAGAAGATCGTCGGTGCCCCCCTCCCCTCCCTCCAGGACATTTACAACACACGCCTGTCACGCAAAGCACTCCGCGTGGCAGGCGACATCACACACCCCTCACACGCCTTCTTCAGACTGCTGCCATCCGGCAGACGACTGAGAAGCCTCCGAGCTCGAAGCTGTAGGCTGAGAGACAGCTTCATCCATCAGGCTGTCAGGAAGCTGAACTCTCTCCCGGCCCCCCCCCCCCCTTCTCACTCTGCCCTGCAATCTGATCTGAACTGAACTGTGAACTGATACACTACACCCCACCCCCCCCCCCCACTCACCCACACACACACACACACACACACACACACACACACCATCTATCACTTAGCCACTTTACTCCGGACTCAAAATGCTGCTAACTGTTTTAACTGTTTACACTGTTTACATTGCACTTTGCACTCCCATCTGAATACTTGAATACTTACGTTGCAATACTGTATATACAATAGATAGATATTATAGATATTCTGGTAATATCTTCTTCCCCTGTATATTTCCCCCCCCCCTCATGCGACTGTTTAAATTGTTGTCTTTTTTATTCTTCTTTTACACTTTATATTTATAGACACCGTGGTTGTGAGAGGAACGTAATTTCGTCCACCTGTATGTCCTGTACAAACAGTTGTTTGACAATAAAGCTGACTTTGACTTTGACTTTGACTAGCAGGCAGCTACTGTATGTCTTCCAAATAAGGAGCCTGAAAGAGGCATACATCATTGATTTAATGGAATGGTAGCCCCTACAAGAAGTGGACAGTTCATTTAAAAACAACCCGACTTGGGTCTTTAGACGCGACAGGACGTGTCGTCTGTCAGCTGTGGCGTTTATGTGGCACATGAATGCTAAGTGACCCACAGCCCGTCAACAAAGGCGTTCAGAGCAAAATGTCATTTCCTCCACACTCATTACGTTACTTCCAGCTCGGCAGACGAAGATAAAGTGATCCGAGGATTTCAGCCTGGTGACATTTGAATCATGGGCCCACGTTAATTAAGCATTGCATTTAATGAGGTTGAGCAAATCAATGAATCGATACGGAAACCTTGGCGAAGGCGTGCTCCGGGCGAGCTGAGGCTTTCCGTTACGGAGATACCGTCAGTCACCTTGCAAGGCCACACGTGCTCTCAGACTTGTTTTAGCAGAGCATTCAAACACGGGCTGGAACATATGTTGACCTCCATTAACCATAACATTGCCCATAGTAACCACTTATGTCATTAATAATACATAATCATATGCAATACACTTGTATTTCTTGTATACTTTATACATTGTCATTGAAATGTCATCTTTTAAATACCAAGTTCAATAAAACCAACAAATATTAAAAATACAATTTTGCACTGGAATGAAAGTCACAACCAAAAGCAATACAATAGGTGCAGCACGTACACAATGTTGACATCTATAGTTATATTTTGATAAACAATCATAAATGAATCTTTCAGCACGTACACAATGTTGACATCTATAGTTATATTTTGATAAACAATCATAAATGAATCTTTCAGCACATACACAATGTTGACATCTATAGTTATATTTTCATAAACAATCATAAATGAATCTTTCAGCACGTACACAATGTTGACATCTATAGTTATATTTTGATAAACAATCATAAATGAATCTTTCAGCACATACACAATGTTGACATCTATAGTTATATTTTGATAAACAATCATAAATGAATCTTTCAGCACGTACACAATGTTGACATCTATAGTTATATTTTGATAAACAATCATAAATGAATCTTTTAGCACGTACACAATGTTGACATCTATAGTTATATTTTGATAAAGAATCATAAATGAATCTTTCAGCACGTACACAATGTTGACATCTATAGTTATATTTTGATAAACAATCATAAATGAATCTTTCAGCACGTACACAATGTTGACATCTATAGTTATATTTTGATAAACAATCATAAATGAATCTTTCAGCACGTACACAATGTTGACATCTATAGTTATATTTTGATAAACAATCATAAATGAATCTTTCAGCACGTACACAATGTTGACATCTATAGTTATATTTTGATAAAGAATCATAAATGAATCTTTCAGCACGTACACAATGTTGACATCTATAGTTATATTTTGATAAACAATCATAAATGAATCTTTTAGCACGTACACAATGTTGACATCTATAGTTATATTTTGATAAAGAATCATAAATGAATCTTTCAGCACGTACACAATGTTGACATCTATAGTTATATTTTGATAAACAATCATAAATGAATCTTTCAGCACGTACACAATGTTGACATCTATAGTTATATTTTGATAAACAATCATAAATGAATCTTTCAGCACATACACCATGTTGACATCTATAGTTATATTTTGATAAACAATCATAAATGAATCTTTCAGCACGTACACAATGTTGACATCTATAGTTATATTTTGATAAACAATCATAAATGAATCTTTCAGCACGTACACAATGTTGACATCTATAGTTATATTTTGATAAAGAATCATAAATGAATCTTTCAGCACGTACACAATGTTGACATCTATAGTTATATTTTGATAAACAATCATAAATGAATCTTTCAGCACGTACACAATGTTGACATCTATAGTTATATTTTGATAAACAATCATAAATGAATCTTTCAGCACGTACACAATGTTGACATCTATAGTTATATTTTGATAAACAATCATAAATGAATCTTTCAGCACATACACCATGTTGACATCTATAGTTATATTTTGATAAACAATCATAAATGAATCTTTCAGCACGTACACAATGTTGACATCTATAGTTATATTTTGATAAACAATCATAAATGAATCTTTCAGCACGTACACAATGTTGACATCTATAGTTATATTTTGATAAACAATCATAAATGAATCTTTCAGCACGTACACAATGTTGACATCTATAGTTATATTTTGATAAACAATCATAAATGAATCTTTCAGCACATACACAATGTTGACATCTATAGTTATATTTTGATAAACAATCATAAATGAATCTTTCAGCACGTACACAATGTTGACATCTATAGTTATATTTTGATAAACAATCATAAATGAATCTTTCAGCACGTACACAATGTTGACATCTATGGTTATATTTTCATAAACAATCATAAATGAATCTTTCAGCACGTACACAATGTTGACATGTATAGTTATATTTTGATAAACAATCATAAATGAATCTTTCAGCACATACACAATGTTGACATCTATAGTTATATTTTCATAAACAATCATAAATGAATCTTTCAGCATGTACACAATGTTGACATCTATAGTTATATTTTCATAAACAATCATAAATGAATCTTTCAGCACGTACACAATGTTGACATCTATAGTTATATTTTGATAAACAATCATAAATGAATCTTTCAGCACGTACACAATGTTGACATCTATAGTTATATTTTGATAAACAATCATAAATGAATCTTTCAGCACGTACACAATGTTGACATCTATAGTTATATTTTGATAAAGAATCATAAATGAATCTTTCAGCACGTACACAATGTTGACATCTATAGTTATATTTTGATAAACAATCATAAATGAATCTTTTAGCACGTACACAATGTTGACATCTATAGTTATATTTTGATAAAGAATCATAAATGAATCTTTCAGCACGTACACAATGTTGACATCTATAGTTATATTTTGATAAACAATCATAAATGAATCTTTCAGCACGTACACAATGTTGACATCTATAGTTATATTTTGATAAACAATCATAAATGAATCTTTCAGCACATACACCATGTTGACATCTATAGTTATATTTTGATAAACAATCATAAATGAATCTTTCAGCACGTACACAATGTTGACATCTATAGTTATATTTTGATAAACAATCATAAATGAATCTTTCAGCACGTACACAATGTTGACATCTATAGTTATATTTTGATAAACAATCATAAATGAATCTTTCAGCACGTACACAATGTTGACATCTATAGTTATATTTTGATAAACAATCATAAATGAATCTTTCAGCACATACACAATGTTGACATCTATAGTTATATTTTGATAAACTATCATAAATGAATCTTTCAGCACGTACACAATGTTGACATCTATGGTTATATTTTCATAAACAATCATAAATGAATCTTTCAGCACGTACACAATGTTGACATGTATAGTTATATTTTGATAAACAATCATAAATGAATCTTTCAGCACATACACAATGTTGACATCTATAGTTATATTTTCATAAACAATCATAAATGAATATTTCAGCATGTACACAATGTTGACATCTATGGTTATATTTTCATAAACAATCATAAATGAATCTTTCAGCACATACACAATGTTGACATCTATAGTTATATTTTGATAAACAATCATAAATGAACCTTTCAGCATGTACACAATGTTGACATCTATAGTTATATTTTCATAAACAATCATAAATGAATCTTTCAGCACGTACACAATGTTGACATCTATAGTTATATTTTGATAAACAATCATAAATGAATCTTTCAGCACATACACAATGTTGACATCTATAGTTATATTTTGATAAACAATCATAAATGAATCTTTCAGCACATACACAATGTTGACATCTATAGTTATATTTTGATAAACAATCATAAATGAATCTTTCAGCACATACACAATGTTGACATCTATAGTTATATTTTGATAAACAATCATAAATGAATCTTTCAGCACGTACACAATGTTGACATCTATAGTTATATTTTGATAAACAATCATAAATGAATCTTTCAGCACGTACACAATGTTGACATCTATAGTTATATTTTCATAAACAATCATAAATGAATCTTTCAGCACGTACACAATGTTGACATCTATAGTTATATTTTCATAAACAATCATAAATGAATCTTTCAGCACGAACACAATGTTGACATCTATAGTTATATTTTGATAAACAATCATAAATGAATCTTTCAGCACATACACAATGTTGACGTTAGTTACATTTTGACAAAGATGGGAAAAACAAGCTACTTACAACAAACATGGCTTATTTAGACGCAAAGTTAAATGGTGAAATACGACCTTACCCGAGCAAACACGGTGCATATTTATCTGTGAGAGTCTTGATAGCAATTGTCCTGACTCCACCACACACAAAGAAGTTGTAGACCTCCATGCTTTTCTAAGTTTTCATCTGTTTAGTGGTCTACAATGATGTCTGAGCACAATAGTTCCATATGTCTGGGAAGTCCACCGACAGACAATCCATGATATCACTGGACAAGTCTTTGTTTGATCAAAAATAAGGATCTATTCCATTGCATCGTTGCTGGCAGGAATAGTTGAGCCTGTTTTGTTAGCGGTTTGCAAGTTGCTTGCTGTACAACAAGTTGCTTGCTGTACAACAAGTTGCTTGTTGTACAACAAGTTGCTTGCTGTACAACAAGTTGCTTGCTGTACAACAAGTTGCTTGTTGTACAACAAGTTGCTTGCTGTACAACAAGTTGCTTGCTGTACAACAAGTTGCTTGCTGTACAACAAGTTGCTTGCTGTACAACAAGTTGCTTGCTGTACAACAGTCATCCTGGCTTGGTTGGTTTTCACTTTTGGGAAGAAGTCAGGTGACGGAATACAACCAATTGAAACAGAAGTATAGAACTGTCTCCCAAGCCATTCCATTTCTGAGCCGGTATGACGGTTGTCCTCCTGTGAAATGTTTAGGACCTGGAAGAGTACTTATGAAGTCATGTAGACACAGTCCTTACAAGACTATGCCAAACCTCTCAGTGCCCAAATCTCTTACCACTCTAAGACCATAGTCCTCGCTTCATCGTGACACGACTTGGCCTAATCTCTCCTGATGGCGGGGAACCTGCGCTGCCATCTGGGAGGCTTGCCAAGAAGAATGTGCGTCCGCGGGGATGACTGGGCGTGAATGGGCCGAGCCTCTGTGGCCCACTGAGACAATCAAATCCACAGTGACAGCAAGTGGGCCCGACAAAGAGGCCATTGTTGGCCCGCAATTCAGCTACTTTGGGGCCGTCAAAGAGTGGAAAGACGAGAGCTGCGGACAAAAAAGGCAACTCTGCGGGGTATCGCCACAAAAGCCACTTTGCCGGCCGACACCGAGCGTGTCCGACGACACGGTTCATCCTGGAGTCCTCCACGTATGTCCCAGTTGATGCCCACTGATACAGACCTTTAATCCACTCGCCATCTGCCGGGTTGCTTCTTGGCACACTGCAGGGACGCTCACAAAGTGAACACCTCAACTCTCCTGACCCTCGTGAGCTCATCTGTATTTGCACACTTGGCCAGAGAGATCCAACAGCTCAGGTTACTTAGTCGCTTTGTTCTGCCCGAGTAATAAATACAACTGATATCATTCAACCATTGCTGTTTCTCAGCTGCCAGCGGTACACTTTACCACCACTTGTGGCAGTAATGACAACATCAAACAAAACAGAAGAAGTCAGGACCCCAAATGGGATTTGTTCTAAATGTGATCTTAAGCAGACTCCAGTGTAAACACGCACAGGCCCCAATGTGGCCTTCCATTAAGTGAAAACTAAGGAAGTTGACCAAGTGGAAGTCGCTACTACTACAAAATAAGATCAAAGTTGCCACATCTTAAAAATGAGTGTTTTTTAACGTGGAAGTAAATGAAAGTAATAATTAGGGCTGCAACTAACGATTCATTTGATAATCGATTAATCTGTCGATTATTGCTTCGATTAATAATCGGATAAAAGAGACAAACTACATTTCTATCCTTTCCAGTATTTTATTGAAAAAACCCGCATACTGGCGCCATGTTCTTTCAACTTGCCAAATAAAAGAAGGAAAATGTTACAAAAATGCACACTTTTGACACCCCTGCTATAGATAATACAAAATTAAATGTGACGCATGCGTGTTTATCATAACTCTCTCTCTCTCTCTCTGTCTCTGCCCCTCCCTCACCAATGCTGCTGTTTTGTTTTTAACCCCTTCTTAACCCTGAACGTACATTGAAAATACACGCAACCCTAACTCAAAATGCCGGACATTTGAGGCATTTAAGAAACTCCGCCCGGACAGCCGCGCAAAAGAGGACATGTCCAGTGAAAAGAGGACGGATGGTCAGTCTATCCTAGCCCGTTAGCTGCCAGCATGCTAACAGCGATCGGTTTCACCGGACATGTCCTCTTTTGCTAGCATGCTAGCAGCTAACGGGCTAGGATAGACTGACCATACGTCTTCTTTTCACCGGACATGTCCTCTTTTGCGGAGCTGTCAGGGCGGAGTTCCTTAAATGCCTCAAATGTCCGGCATTTTGAGTATTGTTTACACAACGTGCAGTACGCTACTTAATATGTCCGTGTGGAAACTCGTTCGGTACACCTCCGCACCGAAACGAAACCCCCGTGCCGAAACGGTTCAATACAAATACACGTACCGTTACACCCCTACTATTTTGATTATTGTTTCTCAGCTGTTTGTAAATGTTGCAGTCTATAAAAAAAGGTTAAAAAAATAAATAAATAAAAATAAACGTAGCCTCAGCGCAAGCGCATAGCATAGATCCAACGAATCGATGACTAAATTAATCGCCAACTATTTTTGTAATCGATTAGTTGTTGCAGCCCTAGTAATAATGTAATATAAAGTAGTAATATAAAGTAGCAATGATTGTCACACGAGGTGTGGCGAAATTATTCTCTGCTTTTGACCCATCACCCTTGATCACCCCCTGGGAGGTGAGGGGAGCAGTGAGCAGCAGCGGTGGCCGCGCTCGGGAATCATTTTTGGTGATTTAACCCCCAATTCCAAGCCTTGATGCTGAGTGCCAAGCAGGGAGGTAATGGCTCCCATTTTTGTAGTCTTTGGTATGACTCGGCCGGGGTTTGAACTCACAACCTACCCATCTCAGGGTGGACACTCTAACCACTGAGTAGGTGCTACCAATATATTTGTAATCTTTTAATGGATGTTAAGTAGAAAAGACTGGAAGATCAGTGTGGATCTACGTTAGCTATATTTTTCAACTCATGTGAGCAAATGCGCCATTTCCGGTCCTTCAACCATCGCTATTTTTCAGAATCAAAATATGTGTTATTTTATATATTACATATAGGCTATTATTTCTGCGCTATCGTCTGTTTATTTACATATTTTTTCCAAACAGTGTCTGTAACAAGGCAGTAAAACAGCTGATCAAACAAAACAGAAGTCATGCGCAAGCTAGCTCTCCAATCAGCTAAACAGACTCAATAACTCCATGCTGACGTGTTGGCTAATTTACTGAGGAATTTGTGAAATTGAAACAAAACAAAAAGAATGCCATTGTAAGTTAATAATACTAACACAGACACTCGTAAACGTGCTAGCATATTAACCAATGCTAATGACACTCACTTGATTACATTGTGATAGCACGTACAAAGATGCATGAAAACCATTTGAAGCAATACGCTACCAATTCTTGGTACCTGGGAATCAACAGTACCAATTGTTGTTACTTTTTGTGTATGTTAGTAAATATTGTTTAACTGTTTTTTATTGCAACATTTGAAAATGAGCTTATCATGATAACTGCTGCCCAGTTAGATCTTGTGTTGTTATCATTTGCATGTATGACATGAAGGTGTAATTACACTTACAAGATGTTGGATGGCAGTAATGTTTATATATATATATATATATATATATATATATATATATATATATATATATATATATATATATATATATATATATATATATATATATATATATATATATATATATATATATATATATACACACTAGCGTTCAAAAGTTTGGGGTCACATGTAAATGTCCTTATTTTTGAAGGAAAAGCACTGTACTTTTCAATGAAGATAACTTTAAACTAGTCTTAACTTTACAGAAATACACTCTATACATTGCTAATGTGCTAAATGACTATTCTAGCTGCAAATGTCTGCTTTTTGCTGCAATATCTACATAGGTGTATAGAGGCCCATTTCCAGCAACTATCACTCCAGTGTTCTAATGGTACAATGTGTTTGCTCATTGGCTCAGAAGGCTAATTGATGATTAGAAAACCCTTGTGCAATCATGTTCACACATCTGAAAACACTTTAGCTCCTTACAGAAGCTACAAAACTGACCTTCCTTTGAGCAGATTGACTTTCTGGAGCATCACATTTGTGGGGTCAATTAAACGCTCAAAATGGCCAGAAAAAGAGAACTTTCATCTGAAACTCCACAGTCTATTCTTGTTCTTAGAAATGAAGGCTCGAACACTAAATTGTTTGGGTGACCCCAAACTTTTGAACGGTAGTGTATATATATATATATATATATATATATATATATATATTTATTTTTATATTGTTTTTATATTTATCTATTTCTTGTTTTTATTCAGTCATTGGTGGAGCTAAGGATAATATTTTAATATTGTTTTTAATATTGTTGTGGAGCACTTTGGAAACATTTTTGTTGCTATATAAATAAAGTGGATTGGATTGGATTAAAATGTGTTTTTTTTGGATCTTTGGCTCACCAAAGTGATGACAATGTTTGATTGTAGCGTGCATCGTCGTCGTAGTTTTCATTCACAAATTTGGAGGTGTTGAAATCGCCATGTAAAATCACTAATGCTAATAAGTAGCATGTCAATAGCAAAGCCAATGTATGTTAGCATTTTTGGAAAAGTCTTAACGATTTTAGAGTCAATTTCTTTGTGGGCATTGAACGTAGTTTTGTATCCGCCTCAGTACAACTACTAAACTGCTTTCAAACCAGTTTCAACTGGGTGTGACCCAGGATCCCAGTCAGTTCATTGCTGGTTCCCCAGTCATGCTAGCTGCCAAGATGTGTGAGGTGCTAATATTCTTTTCAAAACGTTGCTAACATTTCCAAATGTAAAAGTGGTGATCTCCGGGATGAAGTCTCATGACGTTGGTATGGCAGATGCTCGGTCATGGGACCGCTCACAGGAACACTCACCACATTGTTGTTTGTTTGAAGCTTTTATTTTTAGTGGAGACAACAAGAGCCACGCGTCTGTCTCCACTCACTCTTCCCTTAGAAAAACCTTTGCTAAAAGTCAAGTATCGTAAATTCCGGACTATAAGCCGCTACGTTTTTCCTACACTTTGAAACTTGCGGCTTATAAAATGGTGCGGCTAATTTATGGATTTTTCTTCGCTGACGGCCATAATACAAATAGTTTTTAAAAATACACTAATTGGGTGTGTTATTGTTTGTGCTATGGCGCCAATGTTAGCTCACCTTCCAATTAGAGCTTTTACTCCTTTAGCTGTCCATAGCGTTTCTACTCGTATGGATTCTTCATTCATCATTCCAAGCAACGTTTGTAAGGTTTACAATATAACTAAAACAACTTACTATGTGTGATGTCTGTAGGAGTGTTTTCATGCATATTTCAACGTGCTATCGTCAGCGTCGTTAGCCTTATCTAATACTCCAACTTGTGTTAGTATCATTAACTTACAATGGCATTCTTTTTGTATTGTTTCACTTTCACAAATTCCTTAGTTAATTCAGCAAATCGTCAGCGTGGAGTTATTGAGTCTGTTTAGCTGATTGGAGAGCTAGCTTGTGCAGCTAGTGGCTCCATGATGATGACTTCTGTTTTGTTTGGTCGGCCGTTTTACTGCCTTGTTACAGCTACCGTTTGGAAACAATTAAGGTATGTAAATATACATTTAGCAAATAAATAAGTCATGTCACAACATGTGGGACTTATACGGAAGATATTTGTATTTGCTGTCTTGGTGAGTGTGTGCAGTCTGTATGCCAAGTCATCAGTGATGAACCCTATATTAATGACACCTCTTCTTTGAAGATATTTGTATTTGCTGTCTTGGTGAGTGTGTGCAGTCTGTATGCCAAGTGATCAGTGATGAACCCTATATTAATGACACCTCTTCTTTGAAGATATTTGTATTTGCTGTCTTGGTGAGTGTGTGCAGTCTGTATGCCAAGTGATCAGTGATGAACCCTATATTAATGACACCTCTTCTTTGAAGATATTTGTATTTGCTGTCTTGGTGAGTGTGTGCAGTCTGTATGCCAAGTGATCAGTGATGAACCCTATATTAATGACACCTCTTCTTTGGCCAGCACTCGTGCCTCAGATAACTCCTGCAAATCCCCCAAGCTCTTCCCAGTCCACATTCCTGACTTAGCCCACGGAATCTGAAATTTCATCCTCTCCAAACCCCCGAAGCCATGTCAACACCGAGGTGTGCGTCAATCTCCACACACACGCTTTGGGATGACTGGCAAGGACTTCTTTTCCTGCCAAGTCCGGATTATCCCTCAAGATCTTGGTCCAGTTTATGAGGAGAAAAGTAAGGCTTCTTAATCCTGCCACTTTTTACGCTACACCTTAGCTAATTCCTTCTTTTCTGCTAAGTGTTTGTCTCTTGAGTCCATGCAAAGTGTGTTTGTATACCACAATGTGATGCTGACTCATCATTGCATGGTGCTTTCTCCTCTCAACTTGCTTCGTCACAAGGGGGGGGGGGGATTGCACTTCTTTATTTCTTGCTCGCTTGCTAAAATGCCGCCCTAATTTTCCACTACCGTGCACCACATGAAAGTGCGCCCATTTTGGCGTCCCTCAACCTCAAGAGCCGCCCAGTGCAGAAGAGACCCACAAAGCACTAAATAGCTGCCCTGCTTGCACTTTAGTGGAAACCTCTTCTTATTAGACTTGCACTTCCTTTTTATTGTCATTCAAATTTTAACTTTACAGCACAGATAAGAAGGACATTTTGTTACATAAGCTCATGCTAGTGCAGGATAAAAAAGCAATAAGGTGCATATATAAATAAATAAATAGATTACTGTACAGATAAATATATTGCACTTTTTCCACATGCATCCACGTTTATGGATGTATGTTATATTGTCTTTTTTATTCCAGCGAGTTAATCCATTTTTGGGGGGAGTTGAGGGGATCATTTAATTATGATGCGTTCAAGAGTCTTACGGCCTGAGGGAAGAAGCTGTTACACAACCTGGAGGTTCTACTTCGGAGGCTGCGGAACCTCTTTCTAGAGTCCAGCAGTGAAAATGTGGATTCTCTTTCCAATCAGCCGTAAAGCACAAGACTAGAGATTGTATTTTCTAGACTATAGAACGAACCTGTATATAAGACACACCCACTACATTTTTCAAGAGAATAATATGTTCCATTGATTAGCCGCACCGGACTATAAGTCGCAGATATATATATATATATATATATATATATATATATATATATATATATATATATATATATATATATATATATATATATATATATACGTTGTGACATGACTTATTTACACAGAAATATTCTGTAAATGTTTATTTACATACCTTAATTGTTTCCAAACAGTGTCTGTAACAAGGCAGTAAAAGGGCTGACCAAACAAAACAGAAGTCCTGGTCATGGAGCCACTAGCTGCGCAAGCTAGCTCTCCAATCAGCTAAACAGACTCAATAACTCCACGCTGACGTTTTGCTGAAGTTACTGAGGAATTTGTGAAAGTGAACAATACAAAAATAATGTTATTGTAAGTTAATAATACTAACACAGACACTTGTAAAACCCGCTAGCTTGATTACATTATGATAGCATGTACAAATATGCGTGAAAACAGACGTCACACATGGGACGCTTTAGTCAGTAAGAATAGTTTTAGTTATATTGTAAAACTTACAAACGTTGCTTGGAGTGATCCATATGAGTAGAACCGCTATGGACGGTTACTAACTCAACGGCACTTATACTTCTGGTTGAAAGCTCAGTCTAAAGTGAACATGTCCAAAAGATGGCACCATAACACAAAGAATTACACACCATTCAGTGTCTTTGCTTGTTTTTAAAAAAAAAAATTGCATCATGGCCGTCAGTGAAGACAAATCCATAGATTAGCTGCACCGGACTGTAAGTAGCAGATATATACGTTGTGAGATGACTTATTTACACAGAAATATTCTGTAAATGTTTATTTACATACATTAATTGTTTCCAAACAGTGTCTGTAACAAGGCAGTAAAAGGACTGATCAAACAAAACAGAAGTCATGGTCATGGACCCACTAGCCGTGCAAGCTAGCTCTCCAATCAGCTAAACAGACTCAATAACTCCACGCAGACGAATCAGGGAACCCGGACGGAGGAGGCTTGTAGCAAAATTATTATTAGTTATTATTTGATTGAATCAGGAAACCCGGACGGAGGAGGCTTGTAGCAAAATTATTATTAGTTATTATTTGATTGAATCAGGAAACCCGGACGGAGGAGGCTTGTAGCAAAATTATTATTAGTTATTATTTGATTGAATCAGGAAACCCGGACGGAGGAGGCTTGTAGCAAAATTATTATTAGTTATTATTTGATTGAATCAGGAAACCCGGACGGAGGAGGCTTGTAGCAAAATTATTATTAGTTATTATTTCATTGAATCAGGGAACCCGGACGGAGGAGGCTTGTAGCAAAATTATTATTAGTTATTATTTGATTGAATCAGGAAACCCGGACGGAGGAGGCTTGTAGCAAAATTATTATTAGTTATTATTTGATTGAATCAGGAAACCCGGACGGAGGAGGCTTGTAGCAAAATTATTATTAGTTATTATTTCATTGAATCAGGGAACCCGGACGGAGGAGGCTTGTAGCAAAATTATTATTAGTTATTATTTCATTGAATCAGGGAACCCGGACGGAGGAGGCTTGTAGCAAAATTATTATTAGTTATTATTTGATTGAATCAGGAAACCCGGACGGAGGAGGCTTGTAGCAAAATTATTATTAGTTATTATTTGATTGAATCAGGAAACCCGGACGGAGGAGGCTTGTAGCAAAATTATTATTAGTTATTATTTGATTGAATCAGGGAACCCGGACGGAGGAGGCTTGTAGCAAAATTATTATTAGTTATTATTTGATTGAATCAGGGAACCCGGACGGAGGAGGCTTGTAGCAAAATTATTATTAGTTATTATTTGATTGAATCAGGAAACCCGGACGGAGGAGGCTTGTAGCAAAATTATTATTAGTTATTATTTGATTGAATCAGGAAACCCGGACGGAGGAGGCTTGTAGCAAAATTATTATTAGTTATTATTTGATTGAATCAGGAAACCCGGACGGAGGAGGCTTGTAGCAAAATTATTATTAGTTATTATTTGATTGAATCAGGAAACCCGGACGGAGGAGGCTTGTAGCAAAATTATTATTAGTTATTATTTGATTGAATCAGGAAACCCGGACGGAGGAGGCTTGTAGCAAAATTATTATTAGTTATTATTTGATTGAATCAGGGAACCCGGACGGAGGAGGCTTGTAGCAAAATTATTATTAGTTATTATTTGATTGAATCAGGAAACCCGGACGGAGGAGGCTTGTAGCAAAATTATTATTAGTTATTATTTGATTGAATCAGGGAACCCGGACGGAGGAGGCTTGTAGCAAAATTATTATTAGTTATTATTTGATTGAATCAGGGAACCCGGACGGAGGAGGCTTGTAGCAAAATTATTATTAGTTATTATTTGATTGAATCAGGGAACCCGGACGGAGGAGGCTTGTAGCAAAATTATTATTAGTTATTATTTGATTGAATCAGGGAACCCGGACGGAGGAGGCTTGTAGCAAAAACAAAGCAAAGTGGACCAGTAAGTTGTTGTTATGACAGGTAAGTACAGCAGGCAACCAGCACTTTGTTTTCAAATACTAAGTATTGCTATCATATGTGTATGTATTGTATTTTCTGATGTAAAAAAATAGTCAAATATCGGTGCCAATAATCGGTCCATGTCTACACAAGACTTGAGTCATTTCCTGACTATTTTGCCACTCAGTCCTCCCAGGAACTAATAACAGATCTCTCAAATGGGATTTATTGAGGACTTGCAATATCAGCAGCAGCCATTTGGAGTAAGTTAGTTAGGTAGAAAACATGTCTACTATCTATGAGCGTTCATCTTTGCATGGGGTCACACCTAAACTGACGTTTGTGTCCCATCAGCAACAAACAAAAACTGCTGGAATTTGTTTGCGCCCACGTGACTGCGCTAATTCCCCCCCATTGGACGCCACTTCTTTTGTCCTGAAGGAAAAGGCATGTTAGGGCAGCTGGAAGCTGGATGAAACCCTGACAAAGTCCAGTCCAAACATGGTATCCAACTTTACAATACACAAATAGCACCAAACTTGCCACCCTAGCGTTGTATCTGTTTGACAAATACTGCAAAAGTGTCGTAAATGTTCACTTTGCTTGTCGTACAATTGCCAACTACATTGTTGTTTACTCATACTAGCAAAGACTACACTTTTCTTTCCATTTGTGTTGTTCAAAAAACACTGTGATATTTTAACGGCATTGTTTCTGAGCCTGAAAACACGTCTTGAATGACCAACACAAGAAGTTTTTGTTTAAGTTCTATAGGGATGCACGTAGGGATACGACCATAATTGGTCACTAGAATATGTCTGCAGAAATGTTGATGTGCCCTGAACCTCTGGCTGGGGGTCGATTGAATCTGGCATCGCATCCAAATCCATGATTTTTAGGTTTAAACAAAAAATAGTTAAAAGCTAGCATGAAATGTTAGCATGCTAACGTTGTATAATATAAGAGATGTTAGCATACTTCCAAGATGGCGCCAAGTATCAAAAACCAAGATTTTAAGGATAAAACACACAAAATTAGCTAAAAAGCTAGCATAAAACGTTAGCATTCTAACAATAGCATGCTAACGTTGTATAATAAAAGAGATGTTAGCATACTTCCAAGATGGCGCCAAGTATCAAAAACTACGATTATGTTAAAAAATACAAAATTAGGTAAAAAGCTAGCATAAAATGTTAGCATGCTAATGTTGTAGAATATAAGAGATGTTAGCATATTCCAAAAATGGCGCCAAGTATCAAAAACCAAGATTGTTATGTTAAACCATACAACATTTGTTAAAAAGTTAGCATACAACGTTGGCATGCTAGCACGTGACATGGTAAGAGGAAATACCAAAATGTACTATTTATAAATGTAAACATACAACATTAGCTGAAAAGCTAGCATAAAATGTTGGCATGTTAACATTAGAATGCTAACATATAATATAAGAGGTGTCAGCATACTTCCAAGATGGCGCCAAGTATTAAAAACATAGATTTGTAGATTAGAAAATACAAAATTAGCTAAAACGTTTGCATGCTAGCACATGACATGGTAAGAGGAAATACCGAAATGTACTATTTGTAAGTCTAAACATACAAAATTAGCTAAAAAGGTAGCATAAAACATTAGCATGCTAACATTGAATAATATTAGAGATGTTAGCTGAGCCGGAAGGCAAAGCTCTCAATTTAGCGGTCGATCTACGTTCCCATCCTCACCTATGGTCATGAGCTTTGGGTTATGACCGAAAGGACAAGATCACGGGTACAAGCGGCCAAAATGAGTTTCCTCCGCCGGGTGGCGGGTCTCTCCCTTAGAGATAGGGTGAGAAGCTCTGCCATCCGGGGGGAGCTCAAAGTAAAGCCGCTGCTCCTCCACATGGAGAGGAGCCAGATGAGGTGGTTCGGGCATCTGGTCAGGATGCCACCCGAACGCCTCCCTAGGGAGGTGTTTAGGGCACGTCCGACCGGTAGGAGGCCACGGGGAAGACCCAGGACACGTTGGGAAGACTATGTCTCCCGGCTGGCCTGGGAACGCCTCAGGATCCCCTGGGAGGAGCTGGACGAAATGGCTGGGGAGAGGGAAGTCTGGGTTTCCCTGCTTAGGCTGCTGCCCCCGCGACCCGACCTCGGATAAGCGGAAGAAGATGGATGGATGGATGGATGGCATACTTCCAAGATGGCGCCAAGTATCAAAATCCATAATTTTCAGCTTAAAACATACACAATTAGGTAAAAAACTAGCATAAAACCTTAGCATACAAACAATAGCATGCTAACGTTTCTTCTATGTGTAAATGCTTGGACATTCACAGAATAATAATAATAATAATACAAATCTTGTTTTTGGTGTAGAATCTTCTATGTGTGAATGTCTTTAATAATAATAATACTAATACTAAAAAGATAGAAGATACTTGTGTGAATGCTTGGACATTCACAGAATAATAATAATAATAATAATAATAATAATAATAATAATAATTTTGGTGTAGAATCTTTTATGTGTGAATGTCTTTAATAATAATACTAATACTAAAAAGATAGAAGATTCTTGTGTAAATGCTTGGACATTCACAGAATAATAATAATAATAATAATCTTGTTTTTGGTGTAGAATCTTCTATGTGTGAATGCTTGGACATTCACAGAATAATAATAATAATAATAATAATAATAATAATAATAATAATACAAATGTTGTTTTTGGTGTAGAATCTTTTATGTGTGAATGTCTTTAATAATAATAATACTAATACTAAAAAGATAGAAGATTCTTGTGTGAATGCTTGGACATTCACAGAATAATAATAATAATAATAATAATAATAATAATAATTTTGGTGTAGAATCTTTTATGTGTGAATGTCTTTAATAATAATAATACTAATACTAAAAAGAGAAGATTCTTGTGTGAATGCTTGGACATTCACAGAATAATAATAATAATAATAAAAATCTTGTTTTTGGTGTAGAATCTTCTGTGTGTGAATGTCTTTAATAATAATAGTAATACTAAAAAGATAGAAGATTCTTGTGTAAATGCTTGGACATTCACAGAATAATAATAATAATAATAATCTTGTTTTTGGTGTAGAATCTTCTATGTGTGAATGCTTGGACATTCACAGAATAATAATAATAATAATAATAATAATAATAATAATACAAATGTTGCTTTTGGTGTAGAATCTTTGTGTCAATTTTTGGACATTCACAGAATAATAATAATAATAATAATAATAATAAAAATATTGTTTTTGGCGTAGAATCTTCTATGTGTGAATGTCTTTAATAATAATAATACTAATACTAAAAAGATAGAAGATTCTTGTGTGAATGCTTGGACATTCACAGAATAATAATAATAATAATAATAATGATAATAATAATAATAATAATAATAATAATAAAAATCTTGTTTTTGGTGTAGAATCTTCTGTGTGTGAATGTCTTTAATAATAATACTAATACTAAAAAGATAGAAGATTCTTGTGTAAATGCTTGGACATTCACAGAATAATAATAATAATAAAAATCTTGTTTTTGGTGTAGAATCTTCTATGTGTGAATGCTTGGACATTCACAGAATAATAATAATAATAATAATAATAAAAATGTTGTTTTTGGTGTAGAATCTTCTGTGTGTGAATGTCTTTAATAATAATAATAATACTAAAAAGATAGAAGATTCTTAAGTGAATGCTTGGACATTCACAGAATAATAATAATAATAATAATAACAATAAAAATCTTGTTTTTGGTGTAGAATCTTCTATGTGTGAATGTCTTTAATAATAATACTAATACTAAAAAGCTAGAAGATTGTTGTGTGAATGTTGGGCATTCCCACAATGAGGTATTAGTGCACTTTCCAAGCATGCCATCACGCCTACATTCAAGTTAAAGTTACGTCACTTCAAAGACAGAAGAGTCTGATGACTAAGCGGCGCTACAACAGCTGAACAAACATTCGCCGCAACCATTCGGACCCTTTTTAGTGGGAAGGATGCTCTGCATTCTCCCTCAAGCTGAGTTCTGTTGCCCTGGGACTTCCTGTCAAGTCTTCTGGACCAACTCATCACCTGGAGACAAATCATCTCCTTAGTATATTGCAAAATAATCCACTGCCAGGGATGAAAAGAAGCTAAGGTTTAAAAGAAGTCTGGCCCACAGGTGAGTCACAAGTGGTGATGACTATCTACTAACAAGACCTGTTTTGTCTTGGCCAGCTGAAAGTCACAGCTGGCGGGGGATAAACAGCTCCTACAAAATAAAATGTGTGTTTTACGACACTTGACTAATGGCAAGTCGTGTAAGGTTTGGACTCTGCGGCCTTGGAAGTGCTCAGTCTAAACAAAGGTGTGTCTTTGTATCCCAAGGCCGTGTGGAGATAACCATCAACTTTTACTTGCTTTTCTTTTGTGCCTCAGTCTTGTGTTGTGTACTGCTCCTTTCTTTTCAACACTTTGGAGCCTGACAGTGCAGCCCTTTGGATTTTGGAAAACACAGCTTGTTAAAAGTAGCAATACTCTGATACTGGAGGTCCATTGATATGTTTTTGAAGGGCTGATGCCTTAAAAGTAGCAATACTCTGATACTGGAGGTCCATTGATATGTTTTTGAAGGGCTGATGCCTTAAAAATAGCAATACTCTGATACTGGAGGTCCATTGATATGTTTTTGAAGGGCTGATGCCTTAAAAGTAGCAATACTCTGATACTGGAGGTCCATTGATATGTTTTTGAAGGGCTGATGCCTTAAAAGTAGCAATACTCTGATACTGGAGGTCCATTGATATGTTTTTGAAGGGCTGATGCCTTAAAAATAGCAATACTCTGATACTGGAGGTCCATTGATATGTTTTTGAAGGGCTGATGCCTTAAAAATAGCAATACTCTGATACTGGAGGTCCATTGATATGTTTTTGAAGGGCTGATGCCTTAAAAGTAGCAATACTCTGATACTGGAGGTCCATTGATATGTTTTTGAAGGGCTGATGCCTTAAAAGTAGCAATACTCTGATACTGGAGGTCTATTGATATGTTTTTGAAGGGCTGATGCCTTAAAAGTAGCAATACTCTGATACTGGAGGTCCATTGATATGTTTTTGAAGGGCTGATGCCTTAAAAGTAGCAATACTCTGATACTGGAGGTCCATTTATATGTTTTTGAAGGGCTGATGCCTTAAAAGTAGCAATACTCTGATACTGGAGGTCCATTGATATGTTTTTGAAGGGCTGATGCCTTAAAAATAGCAATACTCTGATACTGGAGGTCCACTGATATGTTTTTGAAGGGCTGATGCCTTAAAAGTAGCAATACTCTGATACTGGAGGTCCATTGATATGTTTTTGAAGGGCTGATGCCTTAAAAGTAGCAATACTCTGATACTGGAGGTCCATTGATATGTTTTTGAAGGGCTGATGCCGATTAGCAGTCAAAGAGGATATTTGGAGCTGATATTTATATAAGTTATTCAAGTTTTCCTGACTATAAGTTGCACCAGAATATAAGGCACACCCACTAAATTGTAGTGAAATGAGTTATTTACACAGAAAAGTGTTTATTTCCGTGCTTTAATTGTTTGTGTAACACGGCTGATCAAATAAAACAGAAGCAAAGAGATTTGAAGATGACACGGTGACATGTTAAGTAGACAATACATCATAATATCACTCCTTTAATGCGCCTTTTCTATGAAAATAGAGCTGAATAGACCCACAGTGGTAGACAAAAGACGGTAATGGGCTATATCCTTCATTGATGATAGAACTGATACAAATATGTATTGTTGAAATGATCAATCTTCCTCACATTGTTTTCAAAACATTGTCACTTTTACACCAAACCTTTCTAGAAACTAAATGCAAAGAAACCAAACAAATGTGTTTTTCTGGAGGTGGTTCTTGTTTGAACAGGTTATTTATATACTGTCAATTCTGGACTGTAAACCATTACTTTATTTCTCCGCTTTGAACCCCGCGGCTTACAAAAACGCTGCGGCTACTTTATGGATTTGTCTTTGCTGACGGCCATAATGCAAATAGTTCAAATAGTTTTAAAAAAAATCCAAAAACAAGCAAAGACACTGAAACGGTGTATTATTGTTTGTGCTATGGTGCCATCTTATGGACGAGTTCAGTGCCCTTCTGTTTAGACTGAGCTTTCAACTGGAAGTAGAAGTGCCGTTCTGACTTCAAGCAGTTTATAGCATTTCTACGAGTATAGATTCTTCATTCATCACTTCTTTTTTTTCTCCAACTGACTTGCTGTGTGCGTCTTCCAGCCGTCCATAGCGTTTCTACTCGTGTGGATTCTTCATTCATCACTCCAGGCAACATTTGTAGGTTTTACAATATAACTAAAACACTTACTTACTAAAGTGTCCCATGTGTGACGTCTGTAGGAGTATTTTCATGCATATTTGTACCTGCTATTATAATTATAATCAAGCTAGCACCGTTAGCATGAGCTAATATTCTAACACATTTACGAGTGTTTTATAATTTCATTCTTTTTGTATTGTTTCAGTTTTGTAAATTCAGCAAAACGTCAGCGTGGAGTTATTGAGTCTGTTTAGCTGATTGGAGAGCTAGCTTGCGCAGCTAGTGGGTCCATGACCATGACTTCTGTTTTGTTTGGTCAGCCCTTTTACTGCCGTGTTACACATACCGTTTGGAAAGGTAAGTAAATAAACATTTACAGAACATTTCTGTGTAAATAAGTCATTTCTCAACGTATATATCTGCGCCTTACAGTCAGTCCGGTGCGGCTAATATTAGGAATTTTGTATTTTTTGGAAAAGTAGTGGGTGCGTCTTATATGCCGGTGCGCTGTATAGTCTGGGAAGTAGGGAGGGTTCAAGTGCTTAAGAACAATAGTTCCATTAAGCTAACTGTTTGCGGATGACTCTGCCCTGCTAGTATCAGACAAGGACAAGTCACAGGTGGAGAAAATCTTCAGTGCTGAACTCTGTAGAACTTGCACCTGGCTCGCTGACAACAAGCTATCCATACACTTGGGTAAAACTGAATCCATCCTGTTTGGGTCCCACATCAACCTTAAGAAAGTCAATGACTTCACCATAAAAGTAGGTGACATTGTTATCACCAGGAAAGATGAGGTCACCTACCTAGGTTCCATTCTAGAGGCTAATCTTTCCTGTGATAAAATGGCAACCAAGGTCATCAAAAAGGTCAACCAACCAACGAGATTTCTCTACAGAATCTCCTCTCTGGTCAACAAAAGCACCATGAGGATTCTAGCGGGAACTCTCGTTCAACCCTTTTTCCATTACACATGCACCTCCTGGCACCCTAGCACCTCCAAAACCCTCAAATCTAAACTCCAAACATCCCAGACCAAGCTAGTCAGATTACTTCTAGACCTCCACCCCAGATCCCACCTCACTCCTACCCACTTCTCTAAAGTGGGCTGGCTCAAGGTGGAGGACAGAGTTAAACAACTTGCACTGAGCCTAGTCTATAAAATCCGCTACACCTCCCTGATACCGAAGTACATGTCAAACTACTTCCTTAACGTAAATGACCGCCATAACCACAACACCAGGGGGAGCTCCACTAACCACGTTAAACCCAGATTCCGAACTAACAAAGGTCTTAACTCATTCTCTTTCTATGCCACATCAATGTGGAATGCACTCCCAACAGGTGTAAAAGAAAGGGCATCTCTATCCTCCTTTAAAACCGCACTAAAAGAACACCTCCAGGCAACTTGTCCGCCCTGAGATGGGTAGGTTGTGAGTTCAAACCCCGGCCGAGTCATACCAAAGACTATAAAAATGGGAGCCATTACCTCCCTGCTTGGCACTCAGCATCAAGGCTTGGAATTGGGGGTTAAATTACCAAAAATGATTCCCGGGCGCGGCACCGCTGCTGCCCACTGCTCCCCTCACCTCCCAGGGGGTGAACAAGGGGATGGGTCAAATGCAGAGGACAAATTTCACCACACCTAGTGTGTGTGTAACGATCATTGCTACTTTAACTTAACTTAACTTCAACCCTAAACTAACACCCTCCCTTCCTCATCATACCTCTTCGGATTGTAAATAATCAAATGTAGACACTTTTTCTTATCATTTCTGATCTCTCTCTCTAGCCTTTAAATTCCTCGGGACCCACATCAGCGAGGACCTCACCTGGGATCACAACACCCAACAAACAATAAAGAAAGCCCAGCAGCGACTGTACTTCCTAAGAAGGCTGAGAACATTTGGCATGCCACCCAAAATTTTCAGCAACTTCTATAGAAGTACGGTTGAGAGTGTCCTTACCAGCTCAATCACGGTCTGGTATGGAAACTGCACTGCTAAGGACAGGAAGGCACTCCAGCGAGTGCTCATTACATATCAGGAGCAGCCTACAGGACATGTAGTCTACCAGGGCCACCAGGAGAGCACACAACATCATACAGGACAGTACACCGTCTCTTCTCCTCACTACAGGACATGTAGTCTACCAGGGCCACCAGGAGAGCACACAACATCATAAAGGACAGTACACAGTCTCTTCTCCTCACTACAGGACATGTAGTCTACCAGGGCCACCAGGAGAGCACACAACATCATAAAGGACAGTACACCGTCTCTTCTCCTCACTACAGGACATGTAGTCTACCAGGGCCACCAGGAGAGCACACAACATCATACAGGACAGTACACCGTCTCTTCTCCTCACTACAGGACATGTAGTCTACCAGGGCCACCAGGAGAGCACACAACATCATAAAGGACAGTACACAGTCTCTTCTCCTCACTACAGGACATGTAGTCTACCAGGGCCACCAGGAGAGCACACAACATCATAAAGGACAGTACACCGTCTCTTCTCCTCACTACAGGACATGTAGTCTACCAGGGCCACCAGGAGAGCACACAACATCATCAAGGACAGTACACAGTCTCTTCTCCTCACTACAGGACATGTAGTCTACCAGGGCCACCAGGAGAGCACACAACATCATAAAGGACAGTACACCGTCTCTTCTCCTCACTACAGGACATGTAGTCTACCAGGGCCACCAGGAGAGCACACAACATCATAAAGGACAGTACACAGTCTCTTCTCCTCACTACAGGACATGTAGTCTACCAGGGCCACCAGGAGAGCACACAACATCATAAAGGACAGTACAGCGTCTCTTCAGCCTCACTACAGGACATGTAGTCTACCAGGGCCACCAGGAGAGCACACAACATCATCAAGGACAGTACACAGTCTCTTCTCCTCACTACAGGACATGTAGTCTACCAGGGCCACCAGGAGAGCACACAACATCATAAAGGACAGTACACCGTCTCTTCTCCTCACTACAGGACATGTAGTCTACCAGGGCCACCAGGAGAGCACACAACATCATACAGGACAGTACACAGTCTCTTCTCCTCACTACAGGACATGTAGTCTACCAGGGCCACCAGGAGAGCACACAACATCATAAAGGACAGTACACCGTCTCTTCTCCTCACTACAGGACATGTAGTCTACCAGGGCCACCAGGAGAGCACACAACATCATCAAGGACAGTACACAGTCTCTTCTCCTCACTACAGGACATGTAGTCTACCAGGGCCACCAGGAGAGCACACAACATCATAAAGGACAGTACACCGTCTCTTCTCCTCACTACAGGACATGTAGTCTACCAGGGCCACCAGGAGAGCACACAACATCATACAGGACAGTACACAGTTTCTTCTCCTCACTACAGGACATGTACTCTACCAGGGCCACCAGGAGAGCACACAACATCATAAAGGACAGTACACAGTCTCTTCTCCTCACTACAGGACATGTAGTCTACCAGGGCCACCAGGAGAGCACACAACATCATAAAGGACAGTACACCGTCTCTTCTCCTCACTACAGGACATGTAGTCTACCAGGGCCACCAGGAGAGCACACAACATCATACAGGACAGTACACCGTCTCTTCTCCTCACTACAGGACATGTAGTCTACCAGGGCCACCAGGAGAGCACACAACATCATACAGGACAGTACACCGTCTCTTCTCCTCACTACAGGACATGTAGTCTACCAGGGCCACCAGGAGAGCACACAACATCATACAGGACAGTACACCGTCTCTTCTCCTCACTACAGGACATGTAGTCTACCAGGGCCACCAGGAGAGCACACAACATCATAAAGGACAGTACACCGTCTCTTCTCCTCACTACAGGACATGTAGTCTACCAGGGCCACCAGGAGAGCACACAACATCATAAAGGACAGTACACCGTCTCTTCTCCTCACTACAGGACATGTAGTCTACCAGGGCCACCAGGAGAGCACACAACATCATCAAGGACAGTACACAGTCTCTTCTCCTCACTACAGGACATGTAGTCTACCAGGGCCACCAGGAGAGCACACAACATCATACAGGACAGTACACAGTCTCTTCTCCTCACTACAGGACATGTAGTCTACCAGGGCCACCAGGAGAGCACACAACATCATCAAGGACAGTACACAGTCTCTTCTCCTCACTACAGGACATGTAGTCTACCAGGGCCACCAGGAGAGCACACAACATCATACAGGACAGTACACAGTCTCTTCTCCTCACTACAGGACATGTAGTCTACCAGGGCCACCAGGAGAGCACACAACATCATACAGGACAGTACACAGTCTCTTCTCCTCACTACAGGACATGTAGTCTACCAGGGCCACCAGGAGAGCACACAACATCATAAAGGACAGTACACAGTCTCTTCTCCTCACTACAGGACATGTAGTCTACCAGGGCCACCAGGAGAGCACACAACATCATACAGGACAGTACACAGTCTCTTCTCCTCACTACAGGACATGTAGTCTACCAGGGCCACCAGGAGAGCACACAACATCATACAGGACAGTACACCGTCTCTTCTCCTCACTACAGGACATGTAGTCTACCAGGGCCACCAGGAGAGCACACAACATCATAAAGGACAGTACACAGTCTCTTCTCCTCACTACAGGACATGTAGTCTACCAGGGCCACCAGGAGAGCACACAACATCATAAAGGACAGTACACAGTCTCTTCTCCTCACTACAGGACATGTAGTCTACCAGGGCCACCAGGAGAGCACACAACATCATAAAGGACAGTACACAGTCTCTTCTCCTCACTACAGGACATGTAGTCTACCAGGGCCACCAGGAGAGCACACAACATCATCAAGGACAGTACACAGTCTCTTCTCCTCACTACAGGACATGTAGTCTACCAGGGCCACCAGGAGAGCACACAACATCATACAGGACAGTACACCGTCTCTTCTCCTCACTACAGGACATGTAGTCTACCAGGGCCACCAGGAGAGCACATAACATCATACAGGACAGTACACAGTCTCTTCTCCTCACTACAGGACATGTAGTCTACCAGGGCCACCAGGAGAGCACACAACATCATACAGGACAGTACACAGTCTCTTGTCCTCACTACAGGACATGTAGTCTACCAGGGCCACCAGGAGAGCACACAACATCATACAGGACAGTACACAGTCTCTTTTCCTCACTACAGGACATGTAGTCTACCAGGGCCACCAGGAGAGCACACAACATCATACAGGACAGTACACAGTCTCTTCTCCTCACTACAGGACATGTAGTCTACCAGGGCCACCAGGAGAGCACACAACATCATACAGGACAGTACACAGTCTCTTGTCCTCACTACAGGACATGTAGTCTACCAGGGCCACCAGGAGAGCACACAACATCATACAGGACAGTACACAGTCTCTTGTCCTCACTACAGGACATGTAGTCTACCAGGGCCACCAGGAGAGCACACAACATCATAAAGGACAGTACACCGTCTCTTCTCCTCACTACAGGACATGTAGTCTACCAGGGCCACCAGGAGAGCACACAACATCATAAAGGACAGTACACAGTCTCTTCTCCTCACTACAGGACATGTAGTCTACCAGGGCCACCAGGAGAGCACACAACATCATAAAGGACAGTACACCGTCTCTTCTCCTCACTACAGGACATGTAGTCTACCAGGGCCACCAGGAGAGCACACAACATCATAAAGGACAGTACACAGTCTCTTCTCCTCACTACAGGACATGTAGTCTACCAGGGCCACCAGGAGAGCACACAACATCATCAAGGACAGTACACAGTCTCTTGTCCTCACTACAGGACATGTAGTCTACCAGGGCCACCAGGAGAGCACACAACATCATACAGGACAGTACACAGTCTCTTCTCCTCACTACAGGACATGTAGTCTACCAGGGCCACCAGGAGAGCACACAACATCATACAGGACAGTACACAGTCTCTTCTCCTCACTACAGGACATGTAGTCTACCAGGGCCACCAGGAGAGCACACAACATCATACAGGACAGTACACCGTCTCTTCTCCTCACTACAGGACATGTAGTCTACCAGGGCCACCAGGAGAGCACACAACATCATACAGGACAGTACACAGTCTCTTCTCCTCACTACAGGACATGTAGTCTACCAGGGCCACCAGGAGAGCACACAACATCATAAAGGACAGTACAGCGTCTCTTCAGCCTCACTACAGGACATGTAGTCTACCAGGGCCACCAGGAGAGCACACAACATCATCAAGGACAGTACACAGTCTCTTCTCCTCACTACAGGACATGTAGTCTACCAGGGCCACCAGGAGAGCACACAACATCATAAAGGACAGTACACCGTCTCTTCTCCTCACTACAGGACATGTAGTCTACCAGGGCCACCAGGAGAGCACACAACATCATAAAGGACAGTACACAGTCTCTTCTCCTCACTACAGGACATGTAGTCTACCAGGGCCACCAGGAGAGCACACAACATCATAAAGGACAGTACACCGTCTCTTCTCCTCACTACAGGACATGTAGTCTACCAGGGCCACCAGGAGAGCACACAACATCATACAGGACAGTACACCGTCTCTTCTCCTCACTACAGGACATGTAGTCTACCAGGGCCACCAGGAGAGCACACAACATCATAAAGGACAGTACACAGTCTCTTCTCCTCACTACAGGACATGTAGTCTACCAGGGCCACCAGGAGAGCACACAACATCATAAAGGACAGTACACCGTCTCTTCTCCTCACTACAGGACATGTAGTCTACCAGGGCCACCAGGAGAGCACACAACATCATCAAGGACAGTACACAGTCTCTTCTCCTCACTACAGGACATGTAGTCTACCAGGGCCACCAGGAGAGCACACAACATCATAAAGGACAGTACACCGTCTCTTCTCCTCACTACAGGACATGTAGTCTACCAGGGCCACCAGGAGAGCACACAACATCATAAAGGACAGTACACAGTCTCTTCTCCTCACTACAGGACATGTAGTCTACCAGGGCCACCAGGAGAGCACACAACATCATAAAGGACAGTACAGCGTCTCTTCAGCCTCACTACAGGACATGTAGTCTACCAGGGCCACCAGGAGAGCACACAACATCATCAAGGACAGTACACAGTCTCTTCTCCTCACTACAGGACATGTAGTCTACCAGGGCCACCAGGAGAGCACACAACATCATAAAGGACAGTACACCGTCTCTTCTCCTCACTACAGGACATGTAGTCTACCAGGGCCACCAGGAGAGCACACAACATCATACAGGACAGTACACAGTCTCTTCTCCTCACTACAGGACATGTAGTCTACCAGGGCCACCAGGAGAGCACACAACATCATAAAGGACAGTACACCGTCTCTTCTCCTCACTACAGGACATGTAGTCTACCAGGGCCACCAGGAGAGCACACAACATCATCAAGGACAGTACACAGTCTCTTCTCCTCACTACAGGACATGTAGTCTACCAGGGCCACCAGGAGAGCACACAACATCATACAGGACAGTACACCGTCTCTTCTCCTCACTACAGGACATGTAGTCTACCAGGGCCACCAGGAGAGCACACAACATCATACAGGACAGTACACAGTTTCTTCTCCTCACTACAGGACATGTACTCTACCAGGGCCACCAGGAGAGCACACAACATCATAAAGGACAGTACACAGTCTCTTCTCCTCACTACAGGACATGTAGTCTACCAGGGCCACCAGGAGAGCACACAACATCATAAAGGACAGTACACCGTCTCTTCTCCTCACTACAGGACATGTAGTCTACCAGGGCCACCAGGAGAGCACACAACATCATACAGGACAGTACACCGTCTCTTCTCCTCACTACAGGACATGTAGTCTACCAGGGCCACCAGGAGAGCACACAACATCATACAGGACAGTACACCGTCTCTTCTCCTCACTACAGGACATGTAGTCTACCAGGGCCACCAGGAGAGCACACAACATCATACAGGACAGTACACCGTCTCTTCTCCTCACTACAGGACATGTAGTCTACCAGGGCCACCAGGAGAGCACACAACATCATAAAGGACAGTACACCGTCTCTTCTCCTCACTACAGGACATGTAGTCTACCAGGGCCACCAGGAGAGCACACAACATCATAAAGGACAGTACACCGTCTCTTCTCCTCACTACAGGACATGTAGTCTACCAGGGCCACCAGGAGAGCACACAACATCATCAAGGACAGTACACAGTCTCTTCTCCTCACTACAGGACATGTAGTCTACCAGGGCCACCAGGAGAGCACACAACATCATACAGGACAGTACACAGTCTCTTCTCCTCACTACAGGACATGTAGTCTACCAGGGCCACCAGGAGAGCACACAACATCATCAAGGACAGTACACAGTCTCTTCTCCTCACTACAGGACATGTAGTCTACCAGGGCCACCAGGAGAGCACACAACATCATACAGGACAGTACACAGTCTCTTCTCCTCACTACAGGACATGTAGTCTACCAGGGCCACCAGGAGAGCACACAACATCATACAGGACAGTACACAGTCTCTTCTCCTCACTACAGGACATGTAGTCTACCAGGGCCACCAGGAGAGCACACAACATCATAAAGGACAGTACACAGTCTCTTCTCCTCACTACAGGACATGTAGTCTACCAGGGCCACCAGGAGAGCACACAACATCATACAGGACAGTACACAGTCTCTTCTCCTCACTACAGGACATGTAGTCTACCAGGGCCACCAGGAGAGCACACAACATCATACAGGACAGTACACCGTCTCTTCTCCTCACTACAGGACATGTAGTCTACCAGGGCCACCAGGAGAGCACACAACATCATAAAGGACAGTACACAGTCTCTTCTCCTCACTACAGGACATGTAGTCTACCAGGGCCACCAGGAGAGCACACAACATCATCAAGGACAGTACACAGTCTCTTCTCCTCACTACAGGACATGTAGTCTACCAGGGCCACCAGGAGAGCACACAACATCATACAGGACAGTACACCGTCTCTTCTCCTCACTACAGGACATGTAGTCTACCAGGGCCACCAGGAGAGCACACAACATCATACAGGACAGTACACAGTCTCTTCTCCTCACTACAGGACATGTAGTCTACCAGGGCCACCAGGAGAGCACACAACATCATACAGGACAGTACACAGTCTCTTGTCCTCACTACAGGACATGTAGTCTACCAGGGCCACCAGGAGAGCACACAACATCATACAGGACAGTACACAGTCTCTTTTCCTCACTACAGGACATGTAGTCTACCAGGGCCACCAGGAGAGCACACAACATCATACAGGACAGTACACAGTCTCTTCTCCTCACTACAGGACATGTAGTCTACCAGGGCCACCAGGAGAGCACACAACATCATACAGGACAGTACACAGTCTCTTGTCCTCACTACAGGACATGTAGTCTACCAGGGCCACCAGGAGAGCACACAACATCATACAGGACAGTACACAGTCTCTTGTCCTCACTACAGGACATGTAGTCTACCAGGGCCACCAGGAGAGCACACAACATCATAAAGGACAGTACACCGTCTCTTCTCCTCACTACAGGACATGTAGTCTACCAGGGCCACCAGGAGAGCACACAACATCATAAAGGACAGTACACCGTCTCTTCTCCTCACTACAGGACATGTAGTCTACCAGGGCCACCAGGAGAGCACACAACATCATACAGGACAGTACACCGTCTCTTCTCCTCACTACAGGACATGTAGTCTACCAGGGCCACCAGGAGAGCACACAACATCATACAGGACAGTACACCGTCTCTTCTCCTCACTACAGGACATGTAGTCTACCAGGGCCACCAGGAGAGCACACAACATCATACAGGACAGTACACCGTCTCTTCTCCTCACTACAGGACATGTAGTCTACCAGGGCCACCAGGAGAGCACACAACATCATAAAGGACAGTACACCGTCTCTTCTCCTCACTACAGGACATGTAGTCTACCAGGGCCACCAGGAGAGCACACAACATCATAAAGGACAGTACACCGTCTCTTCTCCTCACTACAGGACATGTAGTCTACCAGGGCCACCAGGAGAGCACACAACATCATCAAGGACAGTACACAGTCTCTTCTCCTCACTACAGGACATGTAGTCTACCAGGGCCACCAGGAGAGCACACAACATCATACAGGACAGTACACAGTCTCTTCTCCTCACTACAGGACATGTAGTCTACCAGGGCCACCAGGAGAGCACACAACATCATCAAGGACAGTACACAGTCTCTTCTCCTCACTACAGGACATGTAGTCTACCAGGGCCACCAGGAGAGCACACAACATCATACAGGACAGTACACAGTCTCTTCTCCTCACTACAGGACATGTAGTCTACCAGGGCCACCAGGAGAGCACACAACATCATACAGGACAGTACACAGTCTCTTCTCCTCACTACAGGACATGTAGTCTACCAGGGCCACCAGGAGAGCACACAACATCATCAAGGACAGTACACAGTCTCTTCTCCTCACTACAGGACATGTAGTCTACCAGGGCCACTAGGAGAGCACACAACATCATACAGGACAGTACACCGTCTCTTCTCCTCACTACAGGACATGTAGTCTACCAGGGCCACCAGGAGAGCACACAACATCATACAGGACAGTACACAGTCTCTTCTCCTCACTACAGGACATGTAGTCTACCAGGGCCACCAGGAGAGCACACAACATCATACAGGACAGTACACAGTCTCTTGTCCTCACTACAGGACATGTAGTCTACCAGGGCCACCAGGAGAGCACACAACATCATACAGGACAGTACACAGTCTCTTTTCCTCACTACAGGACATGTAGTCTACCAGGGCCACCAGGAGAGCACACAACATCATACAGGACAGTACACAGTCTCTTCTCCTCACTACAGGACATGTAGTCTACCAGGGCCACCAGGAGAGCACACAACATCATACAGGACAGTACACAGTCTCTTGTCCTCACTACAGGACATGTAGTCTACCAGGGCCACCAGGAGAGCACACAACATCATACAGGACAGTACACAGTCTCTTGTCCTCACTACAGGACATGTAGTCTACCAGGGCCACCAGGAGAGCACACAACATCATAAAGGACAGTACACAGTCTCTTCTCCTCACTACAGGACATGTAGTCTACCAGGGCCACCAGGAGAGCACACAACATCATAAAGGACAGTACACCGTCTCTTCTCCTCACTACAGGACATGTAGTCTACCAGGGCCACCAGGAGAGCACACAACATCATCAAGGACAGTACACAGTCTCTTCTCCTCACTACAGGACATGTAGTCTACCAGGGCCACCAGGAGAGCACACAACATCATACAGGACAGTACACCGTCTCTTCTCCTCACTACAGGACATGTAGTCTACCAGGGCCACCAGGAGAGCACACAACATCATACAGGACAGTACACAGTCTCTTCTCCTCACTACAGGACATGTAGTCTACCAGGGCCACCAGGAGAGCACACAACATCATACAGGACAGTACACAGTCTCTTGTCCTCACTACAGGACATGTAGTCTACCAGGGCCACCAGGAGAGCACACAACATCATACAGGACAGTACACAGTCTCTTTTCCTCACTACAGGACATGTAGTCTACCAGGGCCACCAGGAGAGCACACAACATCATACAGGACAGTACACAGTCTCTTCTCCTCACTACAGGACATGTAGTCTACCAGGGCCACCAGGAGAGCACACAACATCATACAGGACAGTACACAGTCTCTTGTCCTCACTACAGGACATGTAGTCTACCAGGGCCACCAGGAGAGCACACAACATCATACAGGACAGTACACAGTCTCTTGTCCTCACTACAGGACATGTAGTCTACCAGGGCCACCAGGAGAGCACACAACATCATAAAGGACAGTACACCGTCTCTTCTCCTCACTACAGGACATGTAGTCTACCAGGGCCACCAGGAGAGCACACAACATCATAAAGGACAGTACACAGTCTCTTCTCCTCACTACAGGACATGTAGTCTACCAGGGCCACCAGGAGAGCACACAACATCATAAAGGACAGTACACCGTCTCTTCTCCTCACTACAGGACATGTAGTCTACCAGGGCCACCAGGAGAGCACACAACATCATAAAGGACAGTACACAGTCTCTTCTCCTCACTACAGGACATGTAGTCTACCAGGGCCACCAGGAGAGCACACAACATCATCAAGGACAGTACACAGTCTCTTGTCCTCACTACAGGACATGTAGTCTACCAGGGCCACCAGGAGAGCACACAACATCATACAGGACAGTACACAGTCTCTTCTCCTCACTACAGGACATGTAGTCTACCAGGGCCACCAGGAGAGCACACAACATCATACAGGACAGTACACAGTCTCTTCTCCTCACTACAGGACATGTAGTCTACCAGGGCCACCAGGAGAGCACACAACATCATACAGGACAGTACACCGTCTCTTCTCCTCACTACAGGACATGTAGTCTACCAGGGCCACCAGGAGAGCACACAACATCATACAGGACAGTACACAGTCTCTTCTCCTCACTACAGGACATGTAGTCTACCAGGGCCACCAGGAGAGCACACAACATCATAAAGGACAGTACAGCGTCTCTTCAGCCTCACTACAGGACATGTAGTCTACCAGGGCCACCAGGAGAGCACACAACATCATCAAGGACAGTACACAGTCTCTTCTCCTCACTACAGGACATGTAGTCTACCAGGGCCACCAGGAGAGCACACAACATCATAAAGGACAGTACACCGTCTCTTCTCCTCACTACAGGACATGTAGTCTACCAGGGCCACCAGGAGAGCACACAACATCATAAAGGACAGTACACCGTCTCTTCTCCTCACTACAGGACATGTAGTCTACCAGGGCCACCAGGAGAGCACACAACATCATACAGGACAGTACACCGTCTCTTCTCCTCACTACAGGACATGTAGTCTACCAGGGCCACCAGGAGAGCACACAACATCATAAAGGACAGTACACAGTCTCTTCTCCTCACTACAGGACATGTAGTCTACCAGGGCCACCAGGAGAGCACACAACATCATAAAGGACAGTACACCGTCTCTTCTCCTCACTACAGGACATGTAGTCTACCAGGGCCACCAGGAGAGCACACAACATCATCAAGGACAGTACACAGTCTCTTCTCCTCACTACAGGACATGTAGTCTACCAGGGCCACCAGGAGAGCACACAACATCATAAAGGACAGTACACCGTCTCTTCTCCTCACTACAGGACATGTAGTCTACCAGGGCCACCAGGAGAGCACACAACATCATAAAGGACAGTACACAGTCTCTTCTCCTCACTACAGGACATGTAGTCTACCAGGGCCACCAGGAGAGCACACAACATCATAAAGGACAGTACAGCGTCTCTTCAGCCTCACTACAGGACATGTAGTCTACCAGGGCCACCAGGAGAGCACACAACATCATCAAGGACAGTACACAGTCTCTTCTCCTCACTACAGGACATGTAGTCTACCAGGGCCACCAGGAGAGCACACAACATCATAAAGGACAGTACACCGTCTCTTCTCCTCACTACAGGACATGTAGTCTACCAGGGCCACCAGGAGAGCACACAACATCATACAGGACAGTACACAGTCTCTTCTCCTCACTACAGGACATGTAGTCTACCAGGGCCACCAGGAGAGCACACAACATCATAAAGGACAGTACACCGTCTCTTCTCCTCACTACAGGACATGTAGTCTACCAGGGCCACCAGGAGAGCACACAACATCATCAAGGACAGTACACAGTCTCTTCTCCTCACTACAGGACATGTAGTCTACCAGGGCCACCAGGAGAGCACACAACATCATCAAGGACAGTACACCGTCTCTTCTCCTCACTACAGGACATGTAGTCTACCAGGGCCACCAGGAGAGCACACAACATCATACAGGACAGTACACAGTTTCTTCTCCTCACTACAGGACATGTACTCTACCAGGGCCACCAGGAGAGCACACAACATCATAAAGGACAGTACACAGTCTCTTCTCCTCACTACAGGACATGTAGTCTACCAGGGCCACCAGGAGAGCACACAACATCATAAAGGACAGTACACCGTCTCTTCTCCTCACTACAGGACATGTAGTCTACCAGGGCCACCAGGAGAGCACACAACATCATACAGGACAGTACACCGTCTCTTCTCCTCACTACAGGACATGTAGTCTACCAGGGCCACCAGGAGAGCACACAACATCATACAGGACAGTACACCGTCTCTTCTCCTCACTACAGGACATGTAGTCTACCAGGGCCACCAGGAGAGCACACAACATCATACAGGACAGTACACCGTCTCTTCTCCTCACTACAGGACATGTAGTCTACCAGGGCCACCAGGAGAGCACACAACATCATAAAGGACAGTACACCGTCTCTTCTCCTCACTACAGGACATGTAGTCTACCAGGGCCACCAGGAGAGCACACAACATCATAAAGGACAGTACACCGTCTCTTCTCCTCACTACAGGACATGTAGTCTACCAGGGCCACCAGGAGAGCACACAACATCATCAAGGACAGTACACAGTCTCTTCTCCTCACTACAGGACATGTAGTCTACCAGGGCCACCAGGAGAGCACACAACATCATACAGGACAGTACACAGTCTCTTCTCCTCACTACAGGACATGTAGTCTACCAGGGCCACCAGGAGAGCACACAACATCATCAAGGACAGTACACAGTCTCTTCTCCTCACTACAGGACATGTAGTCTACCAGGGCCACCAGGAGAGCACACAACATCATACAGGACAGTACACAGTCTCTTCTCCTCACTACAGGACATGTAGTCTACCAGGGCCACCAGGAGAGCACACAACATCATACAGGACAGTACACAGTCTCTTCTCCTCACTACAGGACATGTAGTCTACCAGGGCCACCAGGAGAGCACACAACATCATAAAGGACAGTACACAGTCTCTTCTCCTCACTACAGGACATGTAGTCTACCAGGGCCACCAGGAGAGCACACAACATCATACAGGACAGTACACAGTCTCTTCTCCTCACTACAGGACATGTAGTCTACCAGGGCCACCAGGAGAGCACACAACATCATACAGGACAGTACACCGTCTCTTCTCCTCACTACAGGACATGTAGTCTACCAGGGCCACCAGGAGAGCACACAACATCATAAAGGACAGTACACAGTCTCTTCTCCTCACTACAGGACATGTAGTCTACCAGGGCCACCAGGAGAGCACACAACATCATCAAGGACAGTACACAGTCTCTTCTCCTCACTACAGGACATGTAGTCTACCAGGGCCACCAGGAGAGCACACAACATCATACAGGACAGTACACCGTCTCTTCTCCTCACTACAGGACATGTAGTCTACCAGGGCCACCAGGAGAGCACACAACATCATACAGGACAGTACACAGTCTCTTCTCCTCACTACAGGACATGTAGTCTACCAGGGCCACCAGGAGAGCACACAACATCATACAGGACAGTACACAGTCTCTTGTCCTCACTACAGGACATGTAGTCTACCAGGGCCACCAGGAGAGCACACAACATCATACAGGACAGTACACAGTCTCTTTTCCTCACTACAGGACATGTAGTCTACCAGGGCCACCAGGAGAGCACACAACATCATACAGGACAGTACACAGTCTCTTCTCCTCACTACAGGACATGTAGTCTACCAGGGCCACCAGGAGAGCACACAACATCATACAGGACAGTACACAGTCTCTTGTCCTCACTACAGGACATGTAGTCTACCAGGGCCACCAGGAGAGCACACAACATCATACAGGACAGTACACAGTCTCTTGTCCTCACTACAGGACATGTAGTCTACCAGGGCCACCAGGAGAGCACACAACATCATAAAGGACAGTACACCGTCTCTTCTCCTCACTACAGGACATGTAGTCTACCAGGGCCACCAGGAGAGCACACAACATCATAAAGGACAGTACACCGTCTCTTCTCCTCACTACAGGACATGTAGTCTACCAGGGCCACCAGGAGAGCACACAACATCATACAGGACAGTACACCGTCTCTTCTCCTCACTACAGGACATGTAGTCTACCAGGGCCACCAGGAGAGCACACAACATCATACAGGACAGTACACCGTCTCTTCTCCTCACTACAGGACATGTAGTCTACCAGGGCCACCAGGAGAGCACACAACATCATACAGGACAGTACACCGTCTCTTCTCCTCACTACAGGACATGTAGTCTACCAGGGCCACCAGGAGAGCACACAACATCATAAAGGACAGTACACCGTCTCTTCTCCTCACTACAGGACATGTAGTCTACCAGGGCCACCAGGAGAGCACACAACATCATAAAGGACAGTACACCGTCTCTTCTCCTCACTACAGGACATGTAGTCTACCAGGGCCACCAGGAGAGCACACAACATCATCAAGGACAGTACACAGTCTCTTCTCCTCACTACAGGACATGTAGTCTACCAGGGCCACCAGGAGAGCACACAACATCATACAGGACAGTACACCGTCTCTTCTCCTCACTACAGGACATGTAGTCTACCAGGGCCACCAGGAGAGCACACAACATCATACAGGACAGTACACAGTCTCTTCTCCTCACTACAGGACATGTAGTCTACCAGGGCCACCAGGAGAGCACACAACATCATCAAGGACAGTACACAGTCTCTTCTCCTCACTACAGGACATGTAGTCTACCAGGGCCACCAGGAGAGCACACAACATCATACAGGACAGTACACAGTCTCTTCTCCTCACTACAGGACATGTAGTCTACCAGGGCCACCAGGAGAGCACACAACATCATACAGGACAGTACACAGTCTCTTCTCCTCACTACAGGACATGTAGTCTACCAGGGCCACCAGGAGAGCACACAACATCATAAAGGACAGTACACAGTCTCTTCTCCTCACTACAGGACATGTAGTCTACCAGGGCCACCAGGAGAGCACACAACATCATACAGGACAGTACACAGTCTCTTCTCCTCACTACAGGACATGTAGTCTACCAGGGCCACCAGGAGAGCACACAACATCATACAGGACAGTACACCGTCTCTTCTCCTCACTACAGGACATGTAGTCTACCAGGGCCACCAGGAGAGCACACAACATCATAAAGGACAGTACACAGTCTCTTCTCCTCACTACAGGACATGTAGTCTACCAGGGCCACCAGGAGAGCACACAACATCATCAAGGACAGTACACAGTCTCTTCTCCTCACTACAGGACATGTAGTCTACCAGGGCCACCAGGAGAGCACACAACATCATACAGGACAGTACACCGTCTCTTCTCCTCACTACAGGACATGTAGTCTACCAGGGCCACCAGGAGAGCACACAACATCATACAGGACAGTACACAGTCTCTTCTCCTCACTACAGGACATGTAGTCTACCAGGGCCACCAGGAGAGCACACAACATCATACAGGACAGTACACAGTCTCTTGTCCTCACTACAGGACATGTAGTCTACCAGGGCCACCAGGAGAGCACACAACATCATACAGGACAGTACACAGTCTCTTTTCCTCACTACAGGACATGTAGTCTACCAGGGCCACCAGGAGAGCACACAACATCATACAGGACAGTACACAGTCTCTTCTCCTCACTACAGGACATGTAGTCTACCAGGGCCACCAGGAGAGCACACAACATCATACAGGACAGTACACAGTCTCTTGTCCTCACTACAGGACATGTAGTCTACCAGGGCCACCAGGAGAGCACACAACATCATACAGGACAGTACACAGTCTCTTGTCCTCACTACAGGACATGTAGTCTACCAGGGCCACCAGGAGAGCACACAACATCATAAAGGACAGTACACCGTCTCTTCTCCTCACTACAGGACATGTAGTCTACCAGGGCCACCAGGAGAGCACACAACATCATAAAGGACAGTACACAGTCTCTTCTCCTCACTACAGGACATGTAGTCTACCAGGGCCACCAGGAGAGCACACAACATCATAAAGGACAGTACACCGTCTCTTCTCCTCACTACAGGACATGTAGTCTACCAGGGCCACCAGGAGAGCACACAACATCATACAGGACAGTACACAGTTTCTTCTCCTCACTACAGGACATGTAGTCTACCAGGGCCACCAGGAGAGCACACAACATCATACAGGACAGTACACAGTTTCTTCTCCTCACTACAGGACATGTAGTCTACCAGGGCCACCAGGAGAGCACACAACATCATAAAGGACAGTACAGCGTCTCTTCAGCCTCACTACAGGACATGTAGTCTACCAGGGCCACCAGGAGAGCACACAACATCATAAAGGACAGTACAGCGTCTCTTCAGCCTCACTACAGGACATGTAGTCTACCAGGGCCACCAGGAGAGCACACAACATCATAAAGGACAGTACACAGTCTCTTCTCCTCACTACAGGACATGTAGTCTACCAGGGCCACCAGGAGAGCACACAACATCATCAAGGACAGTACACAGTCTCTTGTCCTCACTACAGGACATGTAGTCTACCAGGGCCACCAGGAGAGCACACAACATCATACAGGACAGTACACAGTCTCTTCTCCTCACTACAGGACATGTAGTCTACCAGGGCCACCAGGAGAGCACACAACATCATACAGGACAGTACACAGTCTCTTCTCCTCACTACAGGACATGTAGTCTACCAGGGCCACCAGGAGAGCACACAACATCATACAGGACAGTACACCGTCTCTTCTCCTCACTACAGGACATGTAGTCTACCAGGGCCACCAGGAGAGCACACAACATCATACAGGACAGTACACAGTCTCTTCTCCTCACTACAGGACATGTAGTCTACCAGGGCCACCAGGAGAGCACACAACATCATAAAGGACAGTACAGCGTCTCTTCAGCCTCACTACAGGACATGTAGTCTACCAGGGCCACCAGGAGAGCACACAACATCATAAAGGACAGTACACAGTCTCTTCTCCTCACTACAGGACATGTAGTCTACCAGGGCCACCAGGAGAGCACACAACATCATACAGGACAGTACACAGTCTCTTCTCCTCACTACAGGACATGTAGTCTACCAGGGCCACCAGGAGAGCACACAACATCATACAGGACAGTACACAGTTTCTTCTCCTCACTACAGGACATGTAGTCTACCAGGGCCACCAGGAGAGCACACAACATCATACAGGACAGTACACAGTTTCTTCTCCTCACTACAGGACATGTAGTCTACCAGGGCCACCAGGAGAGCACACAACATCATAAAGGACAGTACAGCGTCTCTTCAGCCTCACTACAGGACATGTAGTCTACCAGGGCCACCAGGAGAGCACACAACATCATAAAGGACAGTACAGCGTCTCTTCAGCCTCACTACAGGACATGTAGTCTACCAGGGCCACCAGGAGAGCACACAACATCATAAAGGACAGTACACAGTCTCTTCTCCTCACTACAGGACATGTAGTCTACCAGGGCCACCAGGAGAGCACACAACATCATCAAGGACAGTACACAGTCTCTTGTCCTCACTACAGGACATGTAGTCTACCAGGGCCACCAGGAGAGCACACAACATCATACAGGACAGTACACAGTCTCTTCTCCTCACTACAGGACATGTAGTCTACCAGGGCCACCAGGAGAGCACACAACATCATACAGGACAGTACACCGTCTCTTCTCCTCACTACAGGACATGTAGTCTACCAGGGCCACCAGGAGAGCACACAACATCATACAGGACAGTACACAGTCTCTTCTCCTCACTACAGGACATGTAGTCTACCAGGGCCACCAGGAGAGCACACAACATCATAAAGGACAGTACAGCGTCTCTTCAGCCTCACTACAGGACATGTAGTCTACCAGGGCCACCAGGAGAGCACACAACATCATAAAGGACAGTACAGCGTCTCTTCAGCCTCACTACAGGACATGTAGTCTACCAGGGCCACCAGGAGAGCACACAACATCATAAAGGACAGTACACAGTCTCTTCTCCTCACTACAGGACATGTAGTCTACCAGGGCCACCAGGAGAGCACACAACATCATCAAGGACAGTACACCGTCTCTCCAGCCTCCTACCATCAGGCAGACCATACAGGAGCCTGAAATCCAGGACTACGAGACTGACAAACAGTTTCTACCCACAGGCCATCAGGCTTGTGAATGCTAACTTGTAAATGCTAGCTCCCCTCCCCCCCCCGTCATACGTTTATCTTTTTGAACAAACAAGTGTAAAAACTTATTGGGGTGTTACCATTTAGTGGTCAATTGTACGGAATATGTACTTCACTGTGCAATCTACTAATAAAAGTCTCAATCAATCAATCAAAGTCTGCATGCGGCCAGGAACTCCTCCTTGTTGGGTTCAGACTATTTTTGTCCCTTTAATAACCTGCTTTTTCTGTAGGGGCGGGGGTCAAAGTGAAGTCAGCCATGACACGCTCTTCTCTGGGAAAGATGGTGTCAGGCCACAGTCAGAGAGAGAGAGAGGCCTGTTGACTCTGGTGAGGCTTTGAAAAATCATTTACCTTACTGACCTACTTCACCGCCCCGGGTGTGTGTGTGTGTGTGTGTGTGTGTGTGTGTGTGTGTGTTGAGTTGGTGCAACAAACGTCAGCAGATGGCCAGACAAGAAAACAAACACACACACACACACACACACACACACACACACACACACACACACACACACACACACACACACACACACACACACACACACACACACACACACACCGTCTTTGCCTACGCTGCGTTGACAAGTCCTACACATAAACTCATGCACGGATCCTTTTGGAGACTACGGGCTGGGACAATCCACAGGTCTGGACCAGGACAGTAGTCCACAGGTCTGGACCAGGACAGTAGTCCACAGGTCTGGACCAGGACAGTAGTCCACAGGTCTGGACCAGGACAGTAGTCCACAGGTCTGGACCAGGACAGTAGTCCACAGGTCTGGACCAGGACAGTAGTCCACAGGTCTGGACCAGGACAGTAGTCCACAGCAGAATGGCAGACATGAAATGTGTGGAGCAGGAGTGAAAGAAAAGAGGGGTGGGGGAGGGAAGGGTCAGGGGTGGGGGTGGGGGAGGGTCTGCTTCCCATTTGATATTTGGAGGCAAAAGCCATTTTGTCACCGTGACATGAACCAGTTATGGCTAATTTGTCATGAAGACCTCAGTAAGACACTGCTAATTACCTCCTAAAAACATGCTAATCACTTTCTTAACAATAATAATAATAATGCGGTAGTGTAAATGATTACTTATTAAAAATAAATGATTACTCTAGACTTTCATTATGACTTCCTGTACATAGTTGGTGACTCTGCACTCCTGTCAAAGCTACTAAGCACTTACGCTCTTGTTTATGTACATCCATGCTAGCTTAGCGGTTAGCATGGCTTCCTGTCTTCACTCCTAATAAATGTAGTTTCTTTGCGGCACAGAGACGAGGATTACTAACTTGAAGTGGCTCCTTCACCCTGTGGAAGGACTTGGGCTGGGCCATATTGCTGGAAACTATCACCATAGAAGCCTCTTTTGTCGCTCCAGCTGGATAATTATTGATATATATGATTGAAAAACCTGGTCTTTGAGCCAGATGATCAGTAACATAGCATACATTCCAGACAATAAGCTGCTACTTTTTGAACCTTGCGGCCTATAAAACAGTGTGGCTAATTGATACCTTTTGAGAATGTGTTTTATTGTTTGTGCTATGGTGCCATCTTTTGGACCAGTTTGCTCACTGCAGCTGCTGCAGTGTCCTTCCAATTAGTGCTTTTAAATTGGAAAGCCGTTCAGTCTTCTCGCCGCCCATAGCGTTTCTACTCGTATGGATTCTTCATTCATCACTCCAAGCAACGTTTGTAAGTTTTACAACATAACAAACAATTCTTACATACTAGATCTGTGTCTTCATGCATATTTCTACGTGCTGTCGTAAAGTAATGAAGCTAGCGTCTTTTGCCTTAGCTACTATGCTAACACGTTTACGAGTGTCTGTGTTAGTATTATTAACTTACAACAGCATTCTTTTTGTGTTGTTTGACTTTCACAAACTCCTCAGTAAGTTCAGCAAAACGTCAGCGTGGAGTTATTGAGTCTGTTTAGCTGATTGGAGAGCTAGCTTGAGCAGCTAGTGGCTCCATGACCATGACTTATGTTTTGTTTGATTTGCCGTTTTACTGCCTTGTTACAGACAATGAAGGGATGTAAATAAATGATTTGTGTGTAAGTAAGTCATTTCATAAGGTATATATGTGAAAGAAAGTGTTAGTGTGGCATATGTGGTAGATGCCCCGGGCCACCTGACTGTATTGTGTGCCGCCTTACCTCTTGAAGGCCTCGGTGGGGTTCCTCTCGCACTCGCCGGGCTGCAGGGCTCCCTGCACGGCCGGGTCGCGCACCTTCTCCTCGTAGCCCGGCACCAGCCCGCCGCGGCAGATCTGCGCCACCAGGCGGCGGACGAAGCCGGCGACGCACGTGGTGTCCGAGTCGTCCGCCCGGCAGAAGTGGAAGGCCAGGCCGCGCTGGTGCAGGCCCCGCTGGGTTCCCTGGGCGGACGTGGGCCACAGCAGCTCCGTGCACAGTGCCGTTTTCCCGCTGCCGGGACCGCCGACCAGCAACACCCCCCAGGAGTTGCCGCCTTTCACGGGCGCCGGCTGCTTAGCGGGCGTGCCGGTCGCCCCGCCCAGGTCGTCGCTCTTCTCCTGGAGGCAATGCTGGATCTTGTGGAAGACCCATTCCCGGCAATAAAAGCGTTTCCCCTGCAGCAGACTGCTTTGGGCCATTGTGCTGTGCTGCTTCCTCCTTGTCTTCATACGGCGTCCATCTTCCTGCCTCTCACATCCTCACTTCCTGGTGTCATCACCACTCAGCTCTCAGGAAGTCGCTGGGCAAAAAGTCAAGTATCTAGGTCCAAACAACAAACCGCCGTCGACGATGAACTCAGAGATTTTCCACCAACTTCTTCCAGCGTTTTCCCTCGGCGCGAAGCGAGCGCTCCTGGTGGTTACTCCCGCGCCGCCTTAGCATGGCGCTGGCGGGGCATGGCACTCGGCGCGTCCACTGGCTGGCGGGACGCAGTTAGCCATGGCGGAGGCGGGCGTGGTTCCACAGATGTACGGTAAAGGATGGGGCCGCCGCGGCCTCCATTACGGACACTCGTCTCCTTTTCTCCCGTCCAACATTCCTGGGAAACAGCACAACAAACGCAGGCGTGTCAGCACCTTTGAGGGGGAAAGAGAGGAACATTTCTAACCTATAGTTTACCTTTACATTTATTCTCATCCAACAAACGCAGGCGTGTCAGCACCTTTGAGGGGGAAAGAGAGGAACATTTCTAACCTATATTTGACCTTTACATTTATTCTCATCCAACAAACGCAGGCGTGTCAGCACCTTTGAGGGGGAAAGAGAGGAACATTTCTAACCTATAGTTTACCTTTACATTTATTCTCATCCAACAAACGCAGGCGTGTCAGCACCTTTGAGGGGGAAAGAGAGGAACATTTCTAACCTATAGTTTACCTTTACATTTATTCTCATCCAACAAACGCAGGCGTGTCAGCACCTTTGAGGGGGAAAGAGAGGAACATTTCTCACCTATATTTTACCTTTACATTTATTCTCATCCAACAAACACAGGCGTGTCAGCACCTTTGAGGGGGAAAGAGAGGAACATTTCTCACCTATATTTTACCTTTACATTTATTCTCATCCACCAACCTCTTTTAGTTGGCTTTTTCACACTTACATGCACCACAGAAATGCTAACATGCATGCAAAGAAGTCAAAAAACGTTGGCAACTCTCGCCTTTAGCCACGCCCCCTCGGGAAATCTACTTCCTGTGTTGTGACCTTACATCAACATTAAATACTCTAGAACCAAAAGTGGTGAACTCACGGCATGATAACTTGAAAATAAAGACAACTTCAGACTGTGATCTTTGTCTAAAATGGAAGAAGCACATTGTAAATATGTACATATCACAACTCATCCTCTTGGCAAAACACCTCGTTAGTTGAATATTCTGAGGGGGGAAAATGGCGCAGTTTGCAGAACACAATGAACTTATACTTTGTCTCAGTGGATTTAGAAAGCCATTAAACGTTAAGCACTTCTTCTTTAGCATTCAAAATCGTTAGGAAAATCAACCGAGTGTTTCCTCAAAGCGCCGCATTGGTGACATCCGCAACTGCCACAACACATTCATTTATCATCATTCCTATATTACAATTATAATATAAACAAAACAATTATCAAAATGAGACTGTAGCCAAATTCAGGGTAAAATAACTACAAACTTGACCAATGTTGAAGCATAAAATAAACACAACAAATGTAGAAACATACATTTTTACATAGGAGTTCAGGGTGCGCATCGTATGTATTCATTCAACCAATTGCAAGCGCTGCATGGAACTCTAACTAAAAAGATGACGGTCAAGTTGACTTAAGTCTTTGCATCTTAACGTTTTGTTATTTTATCCGTTTAGTGGATGATTTACAATGAAAGAAGGTATTGTTCGTCGATACTGCACCTGTCTGCCGCCAGCCACAACAGGAGCGATCCAGACGGTGCTTACAGTCAGCTGACACGCCATCTTTAAATACTGTCATGTGTGACGTGGGTTACACTTGAAATGCTATTGCGACATCAAGTGGACACATTTAGAACAGCAGTTTTCTCATTCAAATAATGCTGCTTGTTTTTATATTAAGCAAACTGATCTTGCGAACCGCCGGCTGGAATAAACCTTTTTACACGAGTACCGTATTTTCCAGACTATCGAGTTCACCGATATATAAGTCGCACCCACTAAATAGTAGAATAAAAAAATATTTGTCCATATATTAGCCACACCCAACTATAAGTCGCAGATATATACGTTGTGAAATGAGTTATTTACACAGATATATTTTGTAAATTGATGTTTACATACCTTAATTGTTTGTAACACAGCAGTAAAACGGCTGATCAAACAAAACAGAAGTCATGGTCATGGACCCCATAGCTTCACAAGCTAGCGCTCCAATCAGCTAAACAGATTCAATAACTCCACGGTGAACTTAAAAAACTGAAACTATACCAAAAGAATGCCATTGTGAGGTAATAATAGTAACACGGACACTTGTAAATGTGTTAGCATATTAGCTAATGCTAATGACACTAGCTTAATTACATTAAGATAGCACGTACAAATATGCATGAAAATTCTCCTACAGACGTCACACATGGGACACTTTAGTAAGTAAGAATTGTTTTAGATATATTGTAAAACTTGGGCTCTAGCACCCCCCGCAACCTCGAAAGGGACAAGCGGTAGAAAATGGATGGATGGAGATTGTAACACTTACAAACGTTGCTTGTAGTGATGAATGAAGAATCTATACTAGCAGTAACGCTATGGACGACTACAAGACAGAACAGCAATTGTACTTCTGGTCCAGAGCTCAAAACAGAAGGGCACTGCAGCACATACAATGATCGAACTCGTCCAAAAGATGGCGCTATGGCACGAACAATAACACACTTTTTCTGTGTATTTACTTGTTTTGGGGGTTTTTTTGCACTATGGCCGCTAGCTAAAAAAATCCATAAATTAGCCGCACCGTTTTATAAGCCGCAAGGTTCAAAGTGTAGCAAAAAAGTAGTAATTTATGGTAATTAGACCGGAATGGCAAAGACCTTGTGGAACTTTCCTTTTTATCAGCTCTGCGCTTTTAATGTCTTTAATGTCCTTTGACGTTGGATGTTTTCATCTTACACACATGTAAGAGGGATGTGTGCTATGGCTATGACTTCTTTTTTCTCCTTGGCCTCAGTCTGGACCCCCTCTCCAGGGGCCCAGGCTTACACCCATTACACACATGTAAGAGGGATGTGTGCTATGGCTATGACTTCTTTTTTCCCTTGGCCTCAGTCTGGACCCCCTCTCCAGGGGCCCAGGCTTACACCCATTACACACATGTAAGAATATGTGTGCTATGGCTATGACTTCTTTTTTCCCTTGGCCTCAGTCTGGACCCCCTCTCCAGGGGCCCAGGCTTACACCCATTACACACATGTAAGAGGGATGTGTGCTATGGCTATGACTTCTTTTTTCTCCTTGGCCTCAGTCTGGACCCCCTCTCCAGGGGCCCAGGCTTACACCCATTACACACATGTAAGAATATGTGTGCTATGGCTATGACTTCTTTTTTCCCCTTGGCCTCAGTCTGGACCCCCTCTCCAGGGGCCCAGGCTTACACCCATTACACACATGTAAGAATATGTGTGCTATGGCTATGACTTCTTTTTTCCCTTGGCCTCAGTCTGGACCCCCTCTCCAGGGGCCCAGGCTTACACCCATTACACACATGTAAGAATATGTGTGCTATGGCTATGACTTCTTTTTTCCCCTTGGCCTCAGTCTGGACCCCCTCTCCAGGGGCCCAGGCTTACACCCATTACACACATGTAAGAATATGTGTGCTATGGCTATGACTTCTTTTTTCCCTTGGCCTCAGTCTGGACCCCCTCTCCAGGGGCCCAGGCTTACACCCATTACACACATGTAAGAATATGTGTGCTATGGCTATGACTTCTTTTTTTCCCTTGGCCTCAGTCTGGACCCCCTCTCCAGGGGCCCAGGCTTACACCCATTACACACATGTAAGAATATGTGTGCTATGGCTATGACTTCTTTTTTCCCTTGGCCTCAGTCTGGACCCCCTCTCCAGGGGCCCAGGCTTACACCAATTTGATTTTTTCTCACCCCCCCCCCCCCATTGTCTACCTGTATCTCGCCTTTTTTGTAAGGGGCGCCGGAAGTTGGCAGACCCATCAGTGATCCTGTTCTGTCTCCCTGTAATGTTTGATCCTGTTCTGTCCCTCTGTAATGTTTGATCCTGTTCTGTCTCCCTGTAATGTTTGATCCTGTTCTGTCCCTCTGTAATGTTTGATCCTGTTCTGTCCCTCTGTAATGTTTGATCCTGTTCTGTCTCCCTGTAATGTTTGATCCTGTTCTGTGCCCCTGTAATGTTTGATCCTGTTCTGTCCCCCTGTAATGTTTGATCCTGTTCTGTCTCCCTGTAATGTTTGATCCTGTTCTGTGCCCCTGTAATGTTTGATCCTGTTCTGTCTCCCTGTAATGTTTGATCCTGTTCTGTCCCTCTGTAATGTTTGATCCTGTTCTGTCTCCCTGTAATGTTTGATCCTGTTCTGTCCCTCTGTAATGTTTGATCCTGTTCTGTCCCTCTGTAATGTTTGATCCTGTTCTGTCTCCCTGTAATGTTTGATCCTGTTCTGTGCCCCTGTAATGTTTGATCCTGTTCTGTCCCCCTGTAATGTTTGATCCTGTTCTGTCTCCCTGTAATGTTTGATCCTGTTCTGTGCCCCTGTAATGTTTGATCCTGTTCTGTCTCCCTGTAATGTTTGATCCTGTTCTGTCTCCCTGTAATGTTTGTCTGCTCTTGGATGGGATTGTGCTGAGCATTTTCATTCCCCCTCGGGGATTAATAAAGTATTTGTGATTATAATAATAATAATAATAATAATAACAACAACTAACTTCTCCATTCTGTCGTTGTTTGGCTTGAATTTTGCTTCCTTATCTCCACAACATCTTCATCAAACAAGAAGTTTTTTACAGCCTGAAGTGACAACTTTGACCAGGGGTGTCCAAAGCGCTAACATTAGCGGCCTGTGGCTAATTTTTCCTTAGCATTCTAATGTCACCATGCTAGCATTTTGGCTAATTGTGCATGTATACACCTCAGCGTCAAATATTTTGTTACTTAGCGGATGAAACCTGTTAGCATTTGTACGCTACCTTTTTAAAAATAATTTTGTAGGTTGACACCTCGGTCACATTTCGGTACTTGATACATGCTAACGTTAGCAGGCTAGCATTTTCCAGGTACGCACCTCTGAGTATTATATTTTGCTACTTGACATGGTGAGGCTGCATTTCGCTTTTAAGCTCCTAAAAATGTGGAATAGTCTTCTGGAAGACTTGAGACAGGCCTCTACGATGGTAATGTTGAAATCCAGGCTGGAAAGACTTATTATTTAAATGTGCTTATGACGACTGAAAGTATTTTATCTTGGTTCTAATTTCAATGATCATTGTTTTGTAATGATTGTATTTTCTGATTTGTGTTTGAATGATTCTACAGACCAATTCATCTTGTAAAGAACTTGCTAACTTTAGCATGCTAACATTTTTTTAGCTAATTTAGCAAGTTTACACCTCAGCGTCATATATTTTGGTAAGCATGCCAATGTTAGCATCGTACTGTTTTTTTTAAGATTATTTTGCGCATATGTTTTGTGACATGGCCGCTTGCTAACTGTTAGCATTTCAATTCAACGGTGGCTCTTCAGCATTCACACACAAATTCTACTGAAATAGTATTTTCTAGTTCTTTGAAAAGGATCTATATATTGTACGGGTTTCAAAGGTGAAAATGACAAAAACGGCCCCGGCATCCTTTTTTATTTGTCAGTCTGTGGCCCTCGGTGGAAAAAGTGATGCAGACAAAACAATGTACCGTATTTTTCGGACCATAAGTTGCAGTTTTTTTCATAGTTTGGCCGGCGGTGCGACTTATACTCAGGAGCGACTTATGTATGAAATGATTAACACATTAGCGTAAAATATCAAATAATATTATTGATCTCATTGAGAGAATGACTCTTACCATAATATGTGAGGTTAACATAGCAGTTGGTTATTTATGCCTCATATAACGTACACTTATTCAGCCTGTTGTTCACTATTCTTCATTTGTACCCCGCCTTCCGCCCGATTGCAGCTGAGATAGGCTCCAGCGCCCCCCGCGACCCCGAAGGGAATAAGCGGTAGAAAATGGATGGATGCCTTTCAAATGTCTATTATTGGTGTTGGCTTTTATCTAATACATTTCCCCAAAAAATGCGACTTACCGTATTTTTCGGAGTATAAGTCGCTCCGGAGTATAAGTCGCACCGGCCGAAAATGCATAATAAAGAAGGAAAAAAACATATATAAGTCGCACTGGAGTATAAGTCACATTTTTTGGGTAAATGTATTTGATAAAATCCAACAGCAAGAATAGACATTAGAAAGGCAATTTAAAATAAATGAAGAATAGTGAACAACAGGCTGAATAAGTGTACGTTATATGAGGCATAAATAACCAACTGCTATGTTAACGTAACATATTATGGTAAGAGTCATTCAAATAACTATAACATATAGAACATGCTATATGTTTACCAAACAATCTGTCACTCCTAATCGCTAAATCCCGTCAAATCTTATACGTCTAGTCTCTTACGTCAATGATATTATTTGATATTTTACGCTAATGTGTTCATCATTTCACACATAAGTCGCTCCTGAGTATAAGTCGCACCCCCGGCCAAACTAGGAAAAAAACTGCGACTTATAGTCCGAAAAATACGGTATACTCCAGTGCGACTTATATATGTATTTTTCCTTCTTTATTATGCATTTTCGGCCGGTGCGACTTATACTCCGGAGCGACTTATAGTCCGAAAAATACGGTATCCATCTTCCTCAAATGTGATGCAGACAATATAATGTATTCATCTTCCTCAAATGTGATGTAGACAATATAATGTATTCATCTTCTTCAAATGTGATGTAGACAATATAATGTATTCATCTTCTTCAAATGTGATGCAGACAATATAATGTATTCATCTTCTTCAAATGTGATGCAGACAATATAATGTATTCATCTTCTTCAAATGTGATGCAGACAATATAATGTATTCATCTTCCTCAAATGTGATGCAGACAATATAATGTATTCATCTTCTTCAAATGTGATGTAGACAATATAATGTATCCATCTTCTTCAAATGTGATGCAGACAATATAATGTATTCATCTTCCTCAAATGTGATGTAGACAATATAATGTATCCATCTTCTTCAAATGTGATGTAGACAATATAATGTATTCATCTTCTTCAAATGTGATGTAGACAATATAATGTATTCATCTTCTTCAAATGTGATGTAGACAATATAATGTATTCATCTTCTTCAAATGTGATGTAGACAATATAATGTATCCATCTTCTTCAAATGTGATGCAGACAATATAATGTATTCATCTTCTTCAAATGTGATGTAGACAATATAATGTATCCATCTTCTTCAAAAGTGATGTAGACAATATAATGTATTCATCTTCTTCAAATGTGATGTAGACAATATAATGTATCCATCTTCTTCAAATGTGATGCAGACAATATAATGTATTCATCTTCTTCAAATGTGATGTAGACAATATAATGTATTCATCTTCCTCAAATGTGATGTAGACAATATAATGTATCCATCTTCTTCAAATGTGATGTAGACAATATAATGTATCCATCTTCTTCAAATGTGATGCAGACAATATAATGTATTAATCTTCTTCAAAAGTGATGTAGACAATATAATGTATCCATCTTCTTCAAATGTGATGCAGACAATATAATGTATTCATCTTCTTCAAATGTGATGTAGACAATATAATGTATTCATCTTCTTCAAATGTGATGTAGACAATATAATGTATCCATCTTCTTCAAATGTGATGCAGACAATATAATGTATTCATCTTCTTCAAATGTGATGTAGACAATATAATGTATTCATCTTCTTCAAATGTGATGTAGACAATATAATGTATTCATCTTCTTCAAATGTGATGTAGACAATATAATGTATTCATCTTCTTCAAATGTGATGTAGACAATATAATGTATTCATCTTCTTCAAATGTGATGCAGACAATATAATGTATTCATCTTCTTCAAATGTGATGTAGACAATATAATGTATCCATCTTCTTCAAATGTGATGCAGACAATATAATGTATTCATCTTCTTCAAATGTGATGTAGACAATATAATGTATTCATCTTCTTCAAATGTGATGTAGACAATATAATGTATCCATCTTCCTCAAATGTGATGCAGACAATATAATGTATTCATCTTCTTCAAATGTGATGTAGACAATATAATGTATCCATCTTCTTCAAATGTGATGCAGACAATATAATGTATCCATCTTCTTCAAATGTGATGCAGACAATATAATGTATCCATCTTCTTCAAATGTGATGTAGACAATATAATGTATTCATCTTCTTCAAATGTGATGTAGACAATATAATGTATTCATCTTCTTCAAATGTGATGCAGACAATATAATGTATCCATCTTCTTCAAATGTGATGTAGACAATATAATGTATCCATCTTCTTCAAATGTGATGTAGACAATATAATGTATTCATCTTCTTCAAATGTGATGTAGACAATATAATGTATTCATCTTCTTCAAATGTGATGCAGACAATATAATGTATCCATCTTCTTCAAATGTGATGCAGACAATATAATGTATCCATCTTCTTCAAATGTGATGCAGACAATATAATGTATCCATCTTCTTCAAATGTGATGCAGACAATATAATGTATCCATCTTCTTCAAATGTGATGTAGACAATATAATGTATTCATCTTCTTCAAATGTGATGTAGACAATATAATGTATTCATCTTCTTCAAATGTGATGCAGACAATATAATGTATCCATCTTCTTCAAATGTGATGCAGACAATATAATGTATCCATCTTCTTCAAATGTGATGTAGACAATATAATGTATCCATCTTCTTCAAATGTGATGCAGACAATATAATGTATCCATCTTCTTCAAATGTGATGTAGACAATATAATGTATTCATCTTCTTCAAATGTGATGTAGACAATATAATGTATTCATCTTCTTCAAATGTGATGCAGACAATATAATGTATCCATCTTCTTCAAATGTGATGTAGACAATATAATGTATCCATCTTCTTCAAATGTGATGTAGACAATATAATGTATTCATCTTCTTCAAATGTGATGTAGACAATATAATGTATTCATCTTCTTCAAATGTGATGCAGACAATATAATGTATCCATCTTCTTCAAATGTGATGCAGACAATATAATGTATCCATCTTCTTCAAATGTGATGCAGACAATATAATGTATCCATCTTCTTCAAATGTGATGCAGACAATATAATGTATCCATCTTCTTCAAATGTGATGTAGACAATATAATGTATTCATCTTCTTCAAATGTGATGTAGACAATATAATGTATTCATCTTCTTCAAATGTGATGCAGACAATATAATGTATCCATCTTCTTCAAATGTGATGCAGACAATATAATGTATCCATCTTCTTCAAATGTGATGTAGACAATATAATGTATCCATCTTCTTCAAATGTGATGTAGACAATATAATGTATCCATCTTCTTCAAATGTGATGTAGACAATATAATGTATTCATCTTCTTCAAATGTGATGTAGACAATATAATGTATTCATCTTCTTCAAATGTGATGCAGACAATATAATGTATTCATCTTCTTCAAATGTGATGTAGACAATATAATGTATTCATCTTCTTCAAATGTGATGCATGCTCTTGTCTTGCTTTTATTGCAACTCTCAATTCTTGGCAGTTTCTTTCTGTCAGCCCCCTCCTTCCTTCCTTCCTTCCTTCCTTCCTTCCTTCCTTCCAATGTGGCTTTAAATGCCAAACATCCGCACTCTGCTGCCAAGTCCAAAAGGGTCTGTCTACTCGGGCTAATGTTGATGATTGCGGTGTTGGAAGTGAGACTGGACGAGGACATTCAAGTTAGTTGGAAGACAAATCTCCTTCACAGGCTCCATATTTGGGGGGACTAGCTAACAAATGCGCGCATTGATACACAGATGTCAAGGCGGCGGTGCAGATGTTCGATGGCCGCCGTACTTCAACTTCAACAAAGCAGATGTGAGGACGACAAAACAAAAAGAAGAGGAGTCTCTCACCTTGTCGGCTTTTAGTCTCTCACCTTGTCGGCTTTTAGTCTCTCACCTTGTCGGCTTTTAGTCTCTCACCTTGTCGGCTTTTTGTCCTCGTCGACAGCCAAACTTCAGCCTTTGAGCTCCGATATGTTCATCCGAGCAACGCGGCGTCTTTCTTTCAATGTCCCCTCTTTTTCTTTCCGCTGTCTCTCCCTTCTCGCCGTGTCGTCCTCCAGGCGGCGAGGGCTCCTCCTGCCTCCTGCTGTCCGACGCACACACACCGCCGCCCGGCCAGCAGACCCACTGAGACTCCCCGCCTCCAAAACACTCGTCTCACAGCACCAGGCGGGCCGCGAAGCATGCTGGGAGGTGTAGTCTTATTATCCTATCCCCGCCTCCAAAACACTCGTCTCACAGCACCAGGCGGGCCGCGAAGCATGCTGGGAAGTGTAGTCTTATTATCCTATCCCCGCCTCCAAAACACTCGTCTCACAGCACCAGGAAGGCCGCGAAGCATGCTGGGAAGTGTAGTCTTAATGTCCTATCCCCGCCTCCAAAACACTGGTCTCACAGCACCAGGCGGGCCGCGAAGCATGCTGGGAGGTGTAGTCTTAATGTCCCATCCCCGCCTCCAAAACACTCGTCTCACAGCACCAGGCGGGCCGCGAAGCATGCTGGGAGGTGTAGTCTTAATGTCCCATCCCCGCCTCCAAAACACTCGTCTCACAGCACCAGGAGGGCCGCGAAGCATGCTGGGAGGTGTAGTCTTATTATCATATCCCCGCCTCCAAAACACTCGTCTCACAGCACCAGGAGGGCCGCGAAGCATGCTGGGAGGTGTAGTCTTAATGTCCCATCCCCGCCTCCAAAACACTCGTCTCACAGCACCAGGCGGGCCGCGAAGCATGCTGGGAGGTGTAGTCTTATTATCCTATCCCCGCCTCCAAAACACTCTCTCACAGCACCAGGCGGGCCGCGAAGCATGCTGGGAGGTGTAGTCTTATTATCCTATCCCCGCCTCCAAAACACTCTCTCACAGCACCAGGCGGGCCGCGAAGCATGCTGGGAGGTGTAGTCTTATTATCCTATCCCCGCCTCCAAAACACTCGTCTCACAGCACCAGGAGGGCCGCGAAGCATGCTGGGAGGTGTAGTCTTATTATCCTATCCCCGCCTCCAAAACACTCTCTCACAGCACCAGGAGGGCCGCGAAGCATGCTGGGAGGTGTAGTCTTATTATCCTATCCCCGCCTCCAAAACACTCTCTCACAGCACCAGGCGGGCCGCGAAGCATGCTGGGAGGTGTAGTCTTATTATCCTATCCCCGCCTCCAAAACACTCTCTCACAGCACCAGGCGGGCCGCGAAGCATGCTGGGAGGTGTAGTCTTATTATCCTATCCCCGCCTCCAAAACACTCTCTCACAGCACCAGGCGGGCCGCGAAGCATGCTGGGAGGTGTAGTCTTATTATCCTATCCCCGCCTCCAAAACACTCGTCTCACAGCACCAGGAGGGCCGCGAAGCATGCTGGGAGGTGTAGTCTTATTATCCTATCCCCGCCTCCAAAACACTCTCTCACAGCACCAGGCGGGCCGCGAAGCATGCTGGGAGGTGTAGTCTTAATGTCCTATCCCCGCCTCCAAAACACTCTCTCACAGCACCAGGCGGGCCGCGAAGCATGCTGGGAGGTGTAGTCTTATTATCCTATCCCCGCCTCCAAAACACTCTCTCACAGCACCAGGCGGGCCGCGAAGCATGCTGGGAGGTGTAGTCTTATTATCCTATCCCCGCCTCCAAAACACTCTCTCACAGCACCAGGAGGGCCGCGAAGCATGCTGGGAGGTGTAGTCTTAATGTCCTATCCCCGCCTCCAAAACACTCGTCTCACAGCACCAGGCGGGCCGCGAAGCATGCTGGGAGGTGTAGTCTTATTATCCTATCCCCGCCTCCAAAACACTCGTCTCACAGCACCAGGCGGGCCGCGAAGCATGCTGGGAGTTGTATTCTTTGTGTCCTGCCGTCGGATACTTCATAATAAAAGCATCAGGCGACGCTTTACTTTGGAAGCCCGTTTCCGCCACAAAAAAAAAAAGGAATAGCCCAATGGTGAGTCGTTAGCATGAGATGAAAAGTAGAAATGATGAGATAAAGTCAAAATAACCAGATAAAAGAAGATACGGGGACTTGGGGACGGCGTGGCCGTGCCAGCAACCTGAGGGTTCCTGGTTCAATTCCCACCTACTACCAACCTCGTCACACCCCTGTGTGTGTGTGTGTGTGTGTGTGTGTGTGTGTGTGTGTGTGTGTGTGTGTGTGTGTGTGTGTGTGTGTGTGTGTGTGTGTGTGTGTGTGTGTGCGTGCGTGCGTGCGTGCGTGCGTGCGTGCGTGCGTGTGTGTGTGTGTGTGTGTGTGTGTGTGTGTGTGTGTGTGTGTGTGTGTGTGTGTGTGTGCGTGCGTGTGCGTGTGTGCGTGCGCGCGTGTGTGTGTGCGTGTGTGTGGAAATAGTGTCACAGCGCTTTGAGTACCTTGAAGGTAGAAAAGCGCTACACAAGTATAACACATTTACATACAAAATGGAAATTTTGAGAAAATAAAGTCAGAATGGTGACAAACAAACTTGAAATTATGAAATAAAATTTAAAAAAATCGAAATTTTGACATAAAAGAGTCTAAATATTGAGATAAAAAGTTTAAAATATTGGTCTGACGCAACAACTCCGATGGGAGAATCTGGCTTTCAAATCTATTTTATGAACAATGTAGCTTGCAACAGAATAATATTAATGATTATTTTAAAGGTTGCTATAGTCTATAAAAAAAAATCCAAATGTAATCTCTTCTCCATTAAATTGGGACATCTCCATAAATGTCTCCCAACCAACCTCTTATCTCCCAAAATAAATGTACAGTGTCCCATTCCAAAAATGAATGACTCCCATTTTCAATATTACAAATATAACAGTCGTCAACCATAATGTTATTATTAATAATGTCAAGTAGGTATGGCGTACATCACAGGTATCAAACCCAAGGGCCGCCACAATAGTGTGCGTCAAAGTCTACTCATTCTTTCCATTTGACAGGAAAACATGCAGTTGTCTGAGTTTTGTAGTATCTAATAATATACAATGTATACAAATGTAAACAAATACTTCAAAATCTACTTGACCTATATTAACGATGCCAATAGTTGTAGGTCAGTTGCCAAATTTTACCGTAAAAAAACAGTGATGAAAAAAAACTAAACTTTTTTTTTTTTTTTAATGGTGTATGTAAAAACTATACAATAAAAATGTACACAATCATGTAATATTATAATGAGGGGAGTCCTTATTTATTTATATTCAAATATGATTCAGTTACAAAAGCCCTTCCTTTACACATTCATATTTACTTACATATGTACTGTCACGATACAAGGGTTTAGATGATGATATCACAGCAATATCAATCAGCCTTCTGACATCAATCTGGACGATGCACAATCTTGGAGCTATGTCGATACGTCATTGACTGATTGATATCAGCACAAGTCATACTTGTATTATCAGTATTGTAGGCAGGTTTCTATATCAACACATCATTTATTGATATCAGATGATATTTGTATCATCTATTTTGTAGTCAGGGTCCGTTATAATTGTGACTTTTGAAGAATGTCACTCCGCCGCCGCCGCTTGTGATTGGCTCTACACAGAAATACAAGTTTCAGTTTAGGTAAGATACAGTCCTGGCCGCAAGGTATGTGTCCTTGACGGACTCCAGCTGACCTTGGAGACTTCTCCTGGCCGCAAGGTACGTGTCCTTGACGGACTCCAGCTGACCTTGGAGACTTCTCCTGGCCGCAAGGTACGTGTCCTTGACGGACTCCAGCTGACCTTGGAGACTTCTCCTGGCCGCAAGGTACGTGTCCTTGACGGACTCCAGCTGACCTTGGAGACTTCTCCTGGCCGCAAGGTACGTGTCCTTGACGGACTCCAGCTGACCTTGGAGACTTCTCCTGGCCGCAAGGTACGTGTCCTTGACGGACTCCAGCTGACCTTGGAGACTTCTCCTGGCCGCAAGGTACGTGTCCTTGACGGACTCCAGCTGACCTTGGAGACTTCTCCTGGCCGCAAGGTACGTGTCCTTGACGGACTCCAGCTGACCTTGGAGACTTCTCCTGGCCGCAAGGTACGTGTCCTTGACGGACTCCAGCTGACCTTGGAGACTTCTCCTGGCCGCAAGGTACGTGTCCTTGACGGACTCCAGCTGACCTTGGAGACTTCTCCTGGCCGCAAGGTACGTGTCCTTGACGGACTCCAGCTGACCTTGGAGACTTCTCCTGGCCGCAAGGTACGTGTCCTTGACGGACTCCAGCTGACCTTGGAGACTTCTCCTGGCCGCAAGGTACGTGTCCTTGACGGACTCCAGCTGACCTTGGAGACTTCTCCTGGCCGCAAGGTACGTGTCCTTGACGGACTCCAGCTGACCTTGGAGACTTCTCCTGGCCGCAAGGTACGTGTCCTTGACAGACTCCAGCTGACCTTGGAGACTTCTCCTGGCCGCAAGGTACGTGTCCTTGACAGACTCCAGCTGACCTTGGGGACTTCTCCTGGCCGCAAGGTACGTGTCCTTGACAGACTCCAGCTGACCTTGGAGACTTCTCCTGGCCGCAAGGTACGTGTCCTTGACAGACTCCAGCTGACCTTGGAGACTTCTCCTGGCCGCAAGGTACGTGTCCTTGACGGACTCCAGCTGACCTTGGAGACTTCTCCTGGCCGCAAGGTACGTGTCCTTGACGGACTCCAGCTGACCTTGGAGACTTCTCCTGGCCGCAAGGTACGTGTCCTTGACGGACTCCAGCTGACCTTGGAGACTTCTCCTGGCCGCAAGGTACGTGTCCTTGACGGACTCCAGCTGACCTTGGAGACTTCTCCTGGCCGCAAGGTACGTGTCCTTGACGGACTCCAGCTGACCTTGGAGACTTCTCCTGGCCGCAAGGTACGTGTCCTTGACGGACTCCAGCTGACCTTGGAGACTTCTCCTGGCCGCAAGGTACGTGTCCTTGACGGACTCCAGCTGACCTTGGAGACTTCTCCTGGCCGCAAGGTACGTGTCCTTGACGGACTCCAGCTGACCTTGGAGACTTCTCCTGGCCGCAAGGTACGTGTCCTTGACGGACTCCAGCTGACCTTGGAGACTTCTCCTGGCCGCAAGGTACGTGTCCTTGACGGACTCCAGCTGACCTTGGAGACTTCTCCTGGCCGCAAGGTACGTGTCCTTGACGGACTCCAGCTGACCTTGGAGACTTCTCCTGGCCGCAAGGTACGTGTCCTTGACGGACTCCAGCTGACCTTGGAGACTTCTCCTGGCCGCAAGGTACGTGTCCTTGACGGACTCCAGCTGACCTTGGAGACTTCTCCTGGCCGCAAGGTACGTGTCCTTGACGGACTCCAGCTGACCTTGGAGAGAGTTCTTTTGGCATTTGTACTGCATAATTGTCATGTCGGCCTCCAGATCGTCTTGTTGTGATGGCTGCAGTTGTTCCTGTTCAACACAAGTCAATCCTACTGTATAAATGGCAAGAGGATATTTGCAGGATATTTCTGTGTAACAGAGGAGTGACTAACTGATGAATGTGTGAAAATATTTCCCGGTCTTATTCTTTTATTTGTGGTTTTGAACATGACACTGAGTTTGTGTATTTTTTGGACACAATATTTTGGCTGTAAAAAATGCCACACATTCTGCTGCATGTGTGCCAAGAAAGAGGTTTTATCACATCAACATGGGACTAACAACACTCCTTTTCCGGGCACGATAAAGTCTAAAATGATGTCAAACACGGAGCGATACAAGAACCAGGAAGATAAAGTAAGATCTGTCATCTCTGATTTAAAGTTGAAACAAGTTGTAAAGAAAATAGCTCCTTCTTACCTGGTTTGATGTTTCCATTCTGCTTGTAAACTTCTGACTGTTGGAGTCTATTTATTGGATGTTTTAGAAGTGATTGTGATTGACTGATTGTTTTCAGCTGCTCAGGTGAGCCACTTCCGCCACGTGTCTTTGAATGACAGCAATAGACTCTGGAGGGGAACGTGCGCCCTCCTGTGGACTTCTGCCCCAATTGCACACATAAAGAAAGGCATTATTTGCAAGTGTGCCTTATTTAGCGTCCCAGACTTCGCAGTACTTATATAGTTCTAAATCACGAGTGTCTCAAAGGGCTGCACAAGCCACAACTATGGACTGGACTCTCACATTATTAACTAGATCCACTATGGACTGGACTCTCACATTATTAACTCGATCCACTATGGACTGGACTCTTACATCATTAACTATATCCACTATGGACTGGACTCTCCCATTATTAACTATATCCACTATGGACTGGACTCTCACACTATTAACTAGATCCACTATGGACTGGACTCTCACGCTATTAGCTATAGATCCACTATGGACTGGACTCTCACATTATTAACTAGATCCACTATGGACTGGACTCTCACACTATTAACTAGATCCACTATGGACTGGACTCTCACACTATTAACTAGATCCACTATGGACTGGACTCTCACACTATTAACTAGATCCACTATGGACTGGACTCTCACACTATTAACTAGATCCACTATGGACTGGACTCTCACACTATTAACTAGATCCACTATGGACTGGACTCTCACATTATTAACTAGATCCACTATGGACTGGACTCTCACATTATTAACTAGATCCACTATGGACTGGACTCTCACACTATTATGTTAGATCCACTATGGACTGGACTCTCACATTATTAACTAGATCCACTGTGGACTGGACTCTCACATTATTAACTAGATCCACTATGGACTGGACTCTCACATTATTAACTAGATCCACTATGGACTGGACTCTCACATTATTAACTAGATCCACTATGGACTGGACTCTCACACTATTAACTATAGATCCACTATGGACTGGACTCTCACATTATTAACTAGATCCACTATGGACTGGACTCTCACATTATTAACTAGATCCACTATGGACTGGACTCTCACATTATTAACTAGATCCACTATGGACTGGACTCTCACACTATTAACTATAGATCCACTATGGACTGGACCCTCAAATTATTAACTAGATCTTTTGTGGGGATGCATTACTGGCCTGGTTCTGTTTTTACTTTTTGTACCACTACTTGATTGATTGGTGATATTTGTTTAGTTTAGTTTTGTTATCTCTTAGTTTTTTTCCTCTCTTCTACTGTTCTACTTTTTATCTTTCTCCTTCTCTTATGATTTTGTTTCCATGATCTCTTTTTCCTCTGATTTATTTGACTTTCTTTCAGCATGTTTGTTTTGCTATTTAAATGATGACATGTTGTGGTAAAGAGCAATGGGAGGTAGGGGGGTTGACAAGGACAAATAATTAAACATTGAGAGGACACATTTACTAAATGTTATGTTTGATCATTTTTGTCACATAAGGAAGAAGAGCAGTTAACATAAACATAAGATATTGCAATGACTAGAAAATGATTGAGAATGATATCGTGGAATGTAAAAGGTGCAAATGAACATTTGATTGATTGATTGAGACTTTTATTAGTAGATTGCACAGTGAAGTACATATTCCGTACAATTGACCACTAAATGGTAACACCCCAATAAGTTTTTCAACTTGTTTAAGTCGGGGTCCACTTAAATTGATTGATGATACAGATATATACTATCATATATACTATCATCATAATACAGTCATCACACAAGATAATCACATTGAATTATTGACATTATTTACAATTATTTACAACAGGTGAAACAAAGAACAATTGTGAAGCATCTAAACAATCTTTCTACTGATATTGCTTTTCTACAGCATTTGGAAACTGAACATTTCAAACATCTGAAAAAAGAATGGCTTGGTGAGATAGTTGGTGTTGGACTGTCCTCCAAAAGATCTGCTGTTGCTATAATGTTTAACACAATGATATTATAAATAGTGTATTTTTGGATCCAGAGGGTAGGTATATGATTATTAACTGCCATATACATAAGAACAATATCACACTGGTAAACGTATACACACCCAATGATGATAAACCTTCTTTCTTTGGTGACATGCAGCTCAAATTGGCAGATTATGTTCATTCTGATATTATTATGGGTGGAGATCTAAATGTAACAATACATCCATATATTGATAAAACTGGCAAGATTGTTAAACCCAAGAAATCTGTTTTTTCTCTTCTGAAATGAATGCAAACTCTTAACCTAATAGATATTTGGAGAACCTTAAATCCACATGAGAAGAATTTCACTTTTTATTCAAACACAATTGATGTGTTCTTTGTTCTTAAGGCAATTGTAGAAAACGTGCAGGCTAAAATTCACCCAATAATTATTTCTGATCATAGACCAATTCAAATCGTTGTGTAAGAGGAGAACTTATTAGGATTGCAAGCTTTAAGAATAAAAAACAAGGTGCTGAAGAAAATGAATGATTGAATGGAATCAAACAATTGCAGGACACATTGTCCAAACAGTATAATCAGGAAACATGGATCAAACTGTGCAAACAAAGAATGGAATATGATAATATAATAAAGCAGAAGGTTGAATATAAAATGAATAGGGCAAAATGAAAGTTTCATGAATACGGCGAGCAAGCTGGAAAGCTCCTTGCGTTAAGATTAAAGAAGCAGATGACTAGAAATCATATATCTAATATTAAACTTTCAGATGGTAGTATTTCTGTTGATCCCAAGCAAATCAACGAAACGTTTAGAACATTTTATACAAATGTATATAAGCCTGAGAAAGATTGTAGCATAGAAGCTATGCAGTCATATTTAAACGCAATACAACTGCCATTCTTATCAGAGCATGACAAAAAAATCACTGGAGGAACCGATGCAATTCATGGAAATTCAAAAAGCTATAAATTCATCTGCAAAAAATTTAAATCTCCTGGCCCTGATGGCTACAATACAGAATTGTATCAAATATTCAGTGAAGATTTGTCTCCTCTATTATTACAAATGTACCAATCTTCATTTAATAAACAATTGTTTTCTCCAACCTTCAATTTTTCTCATACCTCATTGATACATAAAAAGGATAAAGACCCATTGAATTGCAGTAATTATCGTCCTTTATCCCTAGCCAATATGGACAATAAAGTGCGTGACTGCTCGCCGTCTGTTCGCTGTTGCCAAAAAGGCTAAGTATCGCTCTATCTGTGTGCTTTTAATTGTTCTACAGCTTTCTTTATCACTTCTCAAACATATTTAGTGGTACTATTTAACTTGCAAATCACCCGATCTCTGTCCCACCACCCTTTCCTCAGCTAGCTAGCTGCTAAGCTAGCGCGGAGAAAGGCAGCGCCGGTCAGAAGGTAAGTAGGAAGCTACTCCCGCAGATCGCGACCACTTCCCTGAGGACAGCAGGAACTTCACTCGGTGACAGAAAACACTGTGAGTAATGGCTTCCTGCGCGTCTTGCACCAAACTCACGGAGAGGTTGGCTCTGCTAGAGGGCCGTGTCCGCCAGTTAGAGCTGAGTAATGTCGTAACTTTAGATGTTGCGGACACATCTGCTAGCGTTAGCTGTAGCGAGCTAACTAGCCCAGCTTGTAGCAGTCCTAAGCGGCCTAGAAGCTACGGTGTACCGGTTGAGACGCATAATAGATTTAGCTCTTTAGCTAGTCCTACACCCCAGTCTACCGGGCACCACACCTTAGTCATAGGGGACTCCATCACCCGAAACATAAAGCTTAGCAAACCAGCCACAATAAAGTGTATCCCCGGGGCCAGAGCACCTGACATTGAAGCTAATCTTAGGGAGCTAACTCGCAACAGGCCTAGTAAACACGTACGACAGGCTAATCGCACCACTAATTATGTGAGTATAGTTGTACACGTTGGCTCCAATGACACTAGAATGAGACAGTCAGAGATTACAAAGAGAAACATAGCCAGGACTTGTGATCTCGCCAGAAAGATGTCCAGGCATCGAGTAATTGTCTCTGGCCCCCTGCCTGCGAGAGGCAATGATACCATACCATACCATACCAACTTTATTTATAAAGCCCTTTAAAAACAACCACAGTTGAAAGACAAAGGGCTGTACACCACAAAGAAATAAAGGCAAAGGACAGACTAAAAAATAAAATTTAAAACAGAAGTAAAATACACATTAAAAAGCAAATACAAAATTACCCTAAGAACAATTTTGTTAGATAAAAAGCAGTTAAAAAAGTTAAAAGTTAAAAACAGTTTAAAGTCTCATGCTGGGTTAAAAGCCAGTGAATAAAAAAATGATGAGAGGTATAGCAGATTAGTCTCGCTTAACAAGTGGCTGGCTATCTTCTGTAGGCAATAGGGACTAACGTTTATTGATAACTGGCCCTCTTTCTGGGGCAAACCAGGCTTGCTGATGAGAGACGGCCTTCACCCTAACCAGGAAGGCGCCATCATCCTGTCTAGAAACATAGACTACTATTTAAGTCTCACTTGACTGACTACACTAGAGCAAGCCCGGTCACAGGCAATTACAATGTCTGTTAGTCCGGGTGAGGAGTCAGTTAAGCTAGAACTAGCCAGCGCCAGGCTGGATAATCCATGTACGCATAGCAATTCTCTTAGAATAATACACAATTCACATAATGTTTTTTCTGTTGTGTCTGTGTCAGAGGTGGACATGCATTCTACTGAGGTGGCAAATTATGATATGTCCAGTCTATTGTAGCATCAAGCAAACAATCGGAAAATTCCCGTCATATCAATTCCTAGATATGGTCGAAATTATTTAAAGTGCACTACGCATAATAAACGCAACATTGTTAATATTGCTACTACGGATAATCTTAACAAAAACTCGTCAAAACAGCCCAATACTTTTTAAACATAAGATCATTGTCTACCAAGGCGTTATTAGTTAATGAGGTCATTAGAGACAACAATCTTAACGTCATTGGTCTTAGCGAAACCTGGCTCAAACCAGACGAATTTTTTGCGCTCAATGAGGCATCTCCTCCTAACTATACGAATGCGCATGTTGCCCGTCCTCTTAAAAGGGGAGGGGGTGTCGCACTAATATACAATGAAAATTTAAACCTTACCCCTAACCTAAATAATAAATATAAATCGTTTGAGGTGCTCACTATGAGGTCTGTCACACCGCTACCTCTCGACCTGGCTGTTATCTACCGCCCCCCTGGGCCCTATTCGGACTTTATCAGTGAATTCTCAGAGTTCGTTGCTGATCTAGTGACGCACGCCGACAATATAATCATAATGGGGGACTTTAATATCCATATGAATACCCCATCGGACCCTCAGTGCGTGGCGCTCCAAACCATAATTGATAGCTGTGGTCTTACACAAATAATACATGAACCCATGCATCGCAACGGTAATACAATAGATCTAGTGCTTGTCAGGGGTGTCACCACCTCCAAAGTTATGATACTTCCATATACTAAAGTAATGTCCGACCATTACCTTATAAAATTTGAAGTTTTGACTCATTGTCAACAAGCTAATAATAATAATAACTGCTATAGCAGCCGCAACATTAATGCTGCCACAACGACGACTCTTGCTGACCTACTGCCTTCGGTAATGGCACCATTCCCAAATTATGTGGGCTCTATTGATAACCTCACTAACAACTTTAACGATGCCCTGCGCGACACCATTGATAGTGTAGCACCGCTAAAGCAAAAAAGGGCCCCTAAAAGGCGCACCCCATGGTTTACAGAAGAAATTAGAGCTCATAAATTATCATGTAGAAAACTGGAACGCAAATGGCGCACGACTAAACTTGAGGTTTTCCATCAAGCATGGAGTGATAGTTTAATAACTTATAAACGCATGCTTACCTTAGCTAAAGCTAAATACTACTCAAATCTCATCCGCCTCAACAAAAACGATCCTAAATTTCTGTTTAGTACAGTAGCATCGTTAACCCAACAAGGGACTCCTCCCAGTAGCTCCACCCACTCGGCAGATGACTTTATGAATTTCTTTAATAAGAAAATTGAACTCATTAGAAAGGAGATTAAAGACAATGCATCCCAGCTACAACTGGGTTCTATTAACACAAATACGACTGTATATACGACGGACACTGCCCTCCAAAATAGTCTCTCTATTTTTGATGAAATAACATTAGAGGAATTATTACAGCGTGTAAGTGGGACAAAACAAACAACATGTTTACTTGACCCACTTCCTGGGAAACTTATCAAGGAACTGTTTGTATTATTAGGTCCATCAGTGTTAAATATTATAAACTTATCACTTTCCTCCGGCACTGTTCCCCTAGCATTCAAAAAAGCGGTTATTCATCCTCTGCTCAAAAGACCTAACCTCGATCCTGACCTCATGGTGAACTACCGGCCGGTGTCCCACCTACCGTTTATTTCCAAAATTCTCGAAAAAATTGTTGCACAGCAGCTAAATGAACACTTAGTGACTAACAATCTCTGTGAACCTTTTCAATCCGGTTTCAGGGCAAATCACTCTACGGAGACAGCCCTCGCAAAAATGACTAATGATCTATTGCTAACGATGGATTCTGATGCGTCATCTATGTTGCTGCTTCTTGATCTTAGCGCCGCTTTCGATACTGTTGATCATAATATTTTATTAGAGCGTATCAAAACACGTATTGGTATGTCAGACTTAGCCTTGTCTTGGTTGAACTCTTATCTTACTGACAGGATGCAGTGCGTCTCCCATAACAATGTGACCTCGGACTATGTCAAGGTAACGTGCGTAGTTCCCCAGGGTTCGGTTCTTGGCCCTGCACTCTTTAGTATTTACATGCTGCCGCTGGGTGACATCATACGTGTTAGCTTTCACTGTTATGCTGATGACACCCAACTCTACATGCCCCTAAAGCTGACCAACACGCCGGACTGTAGTCAGCTGGAGGCGTGTCTTAATGAAATTAAACAATGGATGTCCGCTAACTTTTTGCAACTCAACGCTAAGAAAACGGAAATGCTGATTATCGGTCCTGCTCAACACTGACATCTATTTAATAATACCACCTTAACATTTGACAACCAAACAATTAAACAAGGAGACTCTGTAAAGAATCTGGGTATTATCTTCCACCCAACTCTCTCGTTTGAGTCACACATTAAGAGTGTTACTAAAACAACTCTCTCGTTTGAGTCACACATTAAGAGTGTTACTAAAACGGCCTTCTTTCATCTCCGTAATATCGCTAAAATTCGTTCCATCTTGTCCACAAGCGACGCTGAGATCATTATTCATGCGTTCGTTACGTCTCGTCTCGATTACTGTAACGTATTATTTTCGGGCCTCCCTATGTCTAGCATTAAAAGATTACAGTTGGTACAAAATGCGGCTGCAAGGCTTTTGACAAAAACAAGAAAGTTTGATCATATTACGCCTATACTGTATATACCTTTATATACATATATATATACACCTATACTGGCTCACTTGCACTGGCTTCCTGTGCACTTAAGATGCGACTTTAAGGTTTTACTACTTACGTATAAAATACTACACGGTCAAGCTCCTGCCTATCTCGCAGATTGTATTGTACCATATGTCCCGACAAGAAATCTGCGTTCAAAGAACTCCGGCTTATTAGTGATTCCCAGAGCCAAAAAAAAGTCTGCGGGCTATAGAGCGTTTTCTATTGGGGCTCCAGTACTCTGGAATGCCCTCCCGGTAACAGTTAGAGATGCTACCTCAGTTGAAGCATTTAAGTCCCATCTTAAAACTCATTTGTATACTCTAGCCTTTAAATAGACCCCCCTTTTTTAGACCAGTTGATCTGCCGTTTCTTTTCTTCTCTCCTCTTCTCCCCTGTCCCTTGCGAGGGGGAGTTGCATAGGTCCGGTGGCCATGGATGAAGTGCTGGCTGTCCAGAGTCGGGACCCCGGGTGGACCACTAGCCTGTGCATCGGTTGGGGACATCTCTGCGCTGCTGACCCGTCTCCGCTCGGGATGGTTTCCTGTTGGCCCCGCTGTGGACTGGACTCTCGCTGATGTGTTGGATCCACTGTGGACTGGACTTTCACAATGTTATGTCAGACCCACTCGACATCCGTTGCTTTCGGTCTCCCGTAGAGGGGGGGGGGGTTACCCACATATGCGGTCCTCTCCAAGGTTTCTCATAGTCATTCACCGACGTCCCACTGGGGTGAGTTTTTCCTTGCCCGTATGTGGGCTCTGTACCGAGGATGTCGTTGTGGCTTGTGCAGCCCTTTGAGACACTTGTGATTTAGGGCTATATAAATAAACATTGATTGATTGATTGAACATTAATAATAAGTAATTTTTGGTTGTATGCCAACTTTGCGGAGCAGCTCTTCACAGCATCACCTCGCTAGTTAGCTTAACGTTAGCATCTTCCATGTTACATCATAACGATGTTGAATAAATGTTTGTGTGCCTTACAGACGGACTTGTTATTGGCTAACATATATACACATCATTTGTGCTAAATGTTTTGACTTTATTAACCTCCAGTCTTCACACAGTGAGCGTAGAAATGAGTTTAACATTGGGGGGACATCAATTTATATCCCAAAATAATGTTAGGACAAATAAATGATTACACAGTATCAGTATCAGTCTATGTTAAGCATTTTATGTAGCATTCCCATTTTACACTTTTTACTGAACTCTTGTGAAATATCCACTGTCATGTTACTCTTTATAGTTAATTCATTAGTCAATTAATAAAATATTTACTGAGTCCTGCTGCTGTTTCACTTTTATTGTGGTGTCATTTTTCTACCTGTTAAGAGAAGTATTTGATGTTAAATATATATATAATCCTCCATATTGGCAGCCATAGTGATTCATTTATTCAGCAGAGCATTAAAACTTGGATCTGACAAAAAGTAAACACAAATGCTGTCTTCCTCGCTGATAAAACATGATAGCAACATGCATCTGCTAGCTCATGATCGCCCCCACTTCTCAGTGTGGTGAGTTGGAGTACTACAAGAGGCACTCTAATACAGTGCTTAAAGGCCTACTGAAATGAGATTTTTTTATTTAAACGGGGATATCAGATCCATTCTATGTGTCATACTTGATCATTTCGCAATATTGCCATATTTTTGCTGAAAGGATTTAGTAGAGAACATCGACGATAAAGTTCGCAACTTTTGGTCGCTGATAAAAAAGCCTTGCCTGTACTGGAAGTAGCGTGACGTCACAAGTTGTGGAGCTCCTCACATCTGCACATTGTTTTCAATGATGGCCGAGAAAGCGATGATTACCCCATTAATTTGAGCGAGGATGAAAGATTCGTGGATGAGGAAAGTGACAGTGAAGGATTAGAGTGCAGTGCAGGACGTATCTTTTTTCACTCTGACCGTAACTTAGGTACAAGCTGGCTCATTGGATTCCACACTTTCTCCTTTTTCTAATGTGGATCACGGATTTGTATTTTAAACCACCTGGGATACTATATCCTCTTGAAAATGAGAGTCGAGAACGCGAAATGGACTTTCACAGTGACTTTTATCTCCACGACAATACATCGGTGAAGCATTTAGCTTCGGAGCTAACGTGATAGCATCGTGCTTAACTGCGGATAGAAACAGAAGAAATAAGCCCCTGACTGGAAGGATAGACAGAAAATCAACAATACTATTATGACTTCTACTATCAGGAGACACCGAACCAAACCCTGGACATGTAACCACACGGTTAATGCTGTGCCGCCTGGCGAAGCCTAGCAATGCTTTTGCTAACGATGCCATTGAAGCTAACTTAGCTACGGGACCTCGACAAGGCTATGTTAAAACATTAGCTATCCACCTACGCCAGCCCTCATCTGCTCATCAATCAATCAATGTTTATTTATATAGCCCTAAATCACAAGTGTCTCAAAGGGCTGTCAACACCCGTGCTCACCTGCGTTCCAGCGATCGACGGCGCGACGGAGGACTTCACCCGATCATCGGTGCGGTCGGCGGCTAGCGTCGGATAGCACGTCTACTATCCAACTCAAAGTCTCCTGGTTGTGTTGCTGCAGCCAGCCGCTAATACACCGATCCCACCTACAGCTTTCTTCTTTGCAGTCTTCATTGTTCATTAAACAAATTGCAAAAGATTCACCAACACAGATGTCCAGAATACTGTGGAATTATGGGATGAAAACTGACGCTGTTTGTATTGGGACACAATGGTGTCCCAATACTTCCGTTCAATCCGTGACGTCACGCGCAAACGTCATCATACCGAGACAGTTTCAGCCGGATATTTCCCGGAAATTTTAAAATGGCACTTTATAAGTTAACCCGGCCGTATAGAGGCTTTGCAGTCACGTGATCACGTGACTTTGTGTTACGCCGCCATCTTGCCGGTCAGCTTGTTCCTATGTGTTCGTACAGATTCAGTTAGATTTCTGCGCTACATTTTCACCGATTTCATCCGAATTATGGCTGATTTGCTATCCAATGAAGTTGTGCATTGGATGAAGAGTCCAAGAAACGTTACCGAGAGAAGTTGAACCTTGTTGGCACAACGATCCGCTACCTTTTACCGAGAAGCATGCTAAAATCACCTGAGCATTTTGCAACAGCCGACCTGCCTGATCTCTCATATCCAGACATTTATAATGACCTCGTCCATTCACCATCTCCGTACACTGGAAAGGACCTTAAGGCATACAAGAGTCTGGATGCCTACAAGTATTTTACAGCAGCTTTTGTGCATGATGGGCTGATGTGGCAGATTCCAAACAAGAATGGATTTCTTCTCATGACCAAGGTAAGGAAAAAGCACACACATAAGAGCCTACTGTTATAGTTAGTTTACATACCTGATATGAAGTGTTCATTGCATATCCTTGTGTAAATCGTAGGTTTCCATCGTTCACGACAAATCGCCGCGATCCATTTATCGCGTTTTTTGATGTTTGCCGGGAATCTATAGAAGCACAGCAGGTTTCCGGCATTTCCAAGCTCAAATAGCAGCACATCTAACAAGAAAGCGTGTGTGAGTCGTTGACCGGCACTGAACTGGTGACCGGCAAGATGGCCGCCAAGCTAATGTCACGTGGCTGATGACGTCAGCTGCAAAGCCTCTATAGGCATGTGTTGCAATGTTAAGATTTCATCATTGATATCTAAACTATCAGACTGCGTGGTCGCTAGTAGTGGCTTTTAGTAGGCCTTTAAATCTGTACTTTTAGTCTTATTATCAAGGAATAATGATGTCACACTTATATTAAAACATTAATGCTAAGGTTTCGTCCAGTAGTGGACTGGTGACGTCTGATGATGATGATGATGATGATGATGATGATGATGATGATGAAGATGAAGATGTACCTGTGCAAGTGAACAATTGGATCCACAAGGGACAACAACCCTTTCCACAGACTACACACACATCAGAAACATAAATGTTAGAAGCCTACAACAATATATGTGAAGAAGACTTTAGTATTAAAAGTGAAGATGTGAGGTGAAATAAGTAGAAATGCAGCAATAAAAACAAGCAACTCCACTCACGATGGCTCTAAAGTTCAGTGATGTGTTGCTAACTTCAGCATTTTTCTTCTTTGTTGATGTTTTGCAGTAGTTAACATCCATGATGTAACAATGCTGCTAATCTACCACAGTCCACATTTTGTTAACCATTTTATTCATTCATACTTTTAATTGGATAATAACATCAATAAAATGCAGTGGAAAAAATGTGTGGAAAAAAAAACAATGAAAATAATAAGATGTCCTCTCTTCAAAGATGAGGTAAAAAAATAGCAACATATATAATATTCAATAAATGCACACAACTTAAACAGTAAGTACAGGCCAACATATAAGACTAGAAGATGAGAAGCACTACATACAACATCAAATATACATTCTTATTAAACATGCTGTGTTTTTAAACTACATTTAGCACAATCACTGTTTAAGTGTTCTTAAATCCCTGCAGCTTCCATGACTGTTACACACTTGTGTCTACTGACCTGATACTTAAACCTGAACATCTTATCACACACAGTGCAACTAAACGGTTTCTCTCCAGTGTGTTCTCATGTGTGTGGTCATGCAGTCCTTTCTGGAGAAACTCTTCTTACAAACAGAGCAACTAAAAGGTTTCTCTCCAGTGTGTGTTCTCATGTGTGTGGTCATGTGTTGCTCTCTGGAGAAACTCTTCTTACAAACAGAGCAAGTAAAAGGTTTCTCACCTGTGTGTGTTCTCATGTGTAATATCATGTCATTCTTAGTGTTGAATCTTTTAGCACAAGCTGAGCAATTAAAAGGTTTCTCTCCAGTGTGTGTTCTCATGTGTGTGGTCATGCAGTCCTTTCTGGAGAAACTCTTCTTACAAACAGAGCAACTAAAAGGTTTCTCTCCAGTGTGTGTTCTCATGTGTGTGGTCATGTGTTGCTCTCTGGAGAAACTCTTCTTACAAACAGAGCAAGTAAAAGGTTTCTCACCTGTGTGTGTTCTCATGTGTAATATCATTTCCCACTTAGTGTTGAATCTTTTAGCACAAGCTGAGCAACTAAAAGGTTTCTCTCCAGTGTGTGATCTCATGTGTGTGGTCATGTTAAGCTTTGTGGAGAAACTCTTCTTGCAAATAAAAGGTTTCTCTCCAGTATGTATTCTCATGTGTTCTGTAAAATGACCCTTATGTCTAAATGATTTCCCACATTGAGAGCAGTCAAAGTGTTTGTTGTTAGTGTGATGTCTCGTATCACCTTTAGAGTCATTTTGACTCTCCAAAGGTTTTTGGATGTGGTCACTGTGATCAGAAGAGTGTGACATCATGTGGTCCATGTCTGACAGTGGAGCAAAGATGCTGTCTGGTTCTGACTTTATATCTTCACAATGCTCTCCATCAGCTTCTGTGATGTGTTGACTTACAAGCTCCGCCCCTCTGTTCTCCTCACTTTGACTGTGATGAAGCTGTAAGGACTGAGCTTCATCTTCATCATGAAGCTGCTCCTCTTTAATGTGGGAGGGGGCCTGTAGCTCCTTCTGTCCCACACTGGTGTGCCACTCCTCTTCATGACTCCCCGCTGACACCCGCTGGACGTCTGCAGAACAAATGAGGTGTTACTGTATGGAAGTTTGCAGTATTCAAACTATTGACATGTGAGCTAGGCCAAATAGACAGTGATGCACAAGCTACCTGGACAATGTAGTAAGCTAAGCTACAAGTTACTCTCACATAAATGTAGCTAAGCTATCCTCACAGAATTGTAGCATGCTACACTGCAAAAGTAGCTTGCCACATCAAAGCTACATTTACATTTAAAGGCCTACTGAAAGCCACTACTAGCGACCACGCAGTCTGATAGTTTATAGATCAATGATGAAATCTTAACATTGCAACACATGCCAATACGGCCGGGTTAACTTATAAAGTGACATTTTACATTTCCCGCCACACTTCCGCTTGAAAAGGTCTATGTATGATGACGTATGCGCGTGACGTCAATGGTTGAAGGGGAAGTATTGGGACACATTGTATCACAATACAAACTGCTCTGTTTTCATCGCAAAATTCCACAGTATTCTGGACATCTGTGTTGGTGAATCTTTTGCAATTTGTTTAATGAACAATGAAGACTGCAAAGAAGAAAGCTGTAGGTGGGATCAGTGTATTAGCGGCTGGCTGCAGCAACACAACCAGGAGGATTTTGAGTTGGATAGCAGACGCGCTATCCGACGCTAGCCGCCGACCGCATCTATGATCGTGTGAAGTCCTTCGTCGCGCCGTCGATCGCTGGAACGCAGGTGAGCACGGGTGTTGATGAGCAGATGAGAGCTGGCTGGCGTAGGTGGATAGCTAATGTTTTTAGCATAGCTCTGTCGAGGTCCCGTAGCTAAGTTAGCTTCAATGGCGTTGTATGCATGCATGTTCCAAGTCAAGTCAAGTCAACTAACACTTGGTGGACATTCAAGCCACAAAATGCAAATGGAGTATTGTTGGTGTATTTTGGATGGTTATAGCGGACCTCCCATTGGCTCCATTGCAAGTGGACTTTTATTTACATTTATGAGTTACAATTAGGGCTGGGTGATACATGGAATATACTGGATATATCGTGGGTTTGTCTCTGTGCGATATAGAAAATGACTATATGGTGATATTGGAGTATACGTTCTCACACAGTTGCTTTTAGCTGCAGGCATTACACTACAGGCTCTTCTCACTCTTTCTTGTCTCTCCTTCTCACAGAGACATAAAACAAGCGCACCTTGTTACATACGTCACATACTGTCACGTGTGCAACGTCATACGCTCTCACGGAGCAGACAGGTAGCGACATGGTAACGTTAGCTGTGATGTGAGTGGTAATACGAGAGAAAGAAGGTGCCAATCTGGTAACAAATGAAGGAATAATTAATTCCCAAGACAAACAGCAGGGGGTCCATCGTCTGGCGGTGGTGTGGCTTCAAGCAGGTAGATGGTGGACAAGTATGCGGCAAAAGCGTTGCTACAAAAAGTAGCAGCACTGCTAATGTAGCATCATTTGAAAAGTCACCCGCTAGAGAATGAAGAGTGCTTGAAACTCTGCATGTCAACATCTCCGTTCAGTGCCACACCCACAAAATGCCCAAGCAACCATTTCCACATCAACACCGTATGAAACAAATAGTCAACAACAGAAGGAGATAACGTCCGCAGGAACCTACCACATAGTGAAGGACATACACTATTGATTTTGATTGATTGAAACTTTTATTAGTAGATTGCACAGTGAAGTACATATTCCGTACAATTGACCAACTTGTTTAAGTCGGGGTCCACTTAAATTGATTCATGATACAGATATATACTATTTTCATAATACAGTCATCACACAAGATAGTCATCAGTGTATACAATGAATTGTTTACATTATTTACAATCCGTGGTGTGGGATGTGAAAGGGGGAGGGGGGTTAGGATTAGTTGGTATCAACACTTCAGTCATCAACAATTGCATCATCAGAGAAAGTTAGTTTAGGGTTGAAGTTGCCTGAAGGTGTTGTTTTAGTGCGGTTTTGAAGGAGGATAGAGATGCCCTTTCTTACTATTTGATTTCCTATTATGCAGCTCATTTTTATTTGACACTTATTGAAATATCTTGTGTGACATCATGCACAAAAGTGCACTTTATTTGTTTTTAAATATTGTAGTGGCGTTCTGTACAAAAAGTGCACTTTAATTTAGTGTAGTTTTGATATGTCATCTTAGTGACATCATGCACAAAAGTGCACTAATAGCTTGTTTTAAAATGTCTCTGACAATCTTGCACTTTCTGTTTTGAAATGACATGAATGTTTGTGCCACTGCTTAATAACTGTTTCATAAATACACTTTTGCTAAATTGACTTAGTTGTGGTTTCCCTCTCTGCATGGAAGTTTAAAAGTAGCATATATTAATGCAGTATGAAGAAGAATGTTTTAATGTAGACACATAGAATCATCATACTGCTGTGATTATATGCATCAAGTGTTCATTCAAGGCTAAGGCAAAATATCCACATATATATGGTGTATCGTGACATGGACTAAACATATCCACATATATATGGTGTATGGTGACATGGACTAAACATATCCACATATATATGGTGTATCGTGACATGGACTAAACATATCCACATATATATGGTGTATCATGACATGACCTAAACATATCCACATATATATGGTGTATGGTGACATGGCCTAAACATATCCACATATATATGGTGTATCGTGACATGGACTAAACATATCCACATATATATGGTGTATCGTGACATGGACTAAACATATCCACATATATATGGTGTATCGTGACATGGACTAAACATATCCACATATATATGGTGTATCGTGACATGGACTAAACATATCCACATATATATGGTGTATCGTGACATGGACTAAACATATCCACATATATATGGTGTATCGTGACATGGACTAAACATATCCACATATATATGGTGTATCGTGACATGGCCTAAACATATCCACATATATATGGTGTATGGTGACATGGACTAAACATATCCACATATATATGGTGTATCGTGACATGGACTAAACATATCCACATATATATGGTGTATGGTGACATGGACTAAACATATCCACATATATATGGTGTATGGTGACATGGACTAAACATATCCACATATATATGGTGTATCGTGACATGGACTAAACATATCCACATATATATGGTGTATCGTGACATGGACTAAACATATCCACATATATATGGTGTATGGTGACATGGACTAAACATATCCACATATATATGGTGTATCGTGACATGGACTAAACATATCCACATATATATGGTGTATGGTGACATGGACTAAACATATCCACATATATATGGTGTATCGTGACATGGACTAAACATATCCACATATATATGGTGTATCGTGACATGGACTAAACATATCCACATATATATGGTGTATCGTGACATGGCCTAAACATATCCACATATATATGGTGTATCGTGACATGGACTAAACATATCCACATATATATGGTGTATCGTGACATGGACTAAACATATCCACATATATATGGTGTATCGTGACATGGCCTAAACATATCCACATATATATGGTGTATCGTGACATGGACTAAACATATCCACATATATATGGTGTATCGTGACATGGACTAAACATATCCACATATATATGGTGTATCGTGACATGGACTAAACATATCCACATATATATGGTGTATCGTGACATGGACTAAACATATCCACATATATATGGTGTATCGTGACATGGACTAAACATATCCACATATATATGGTGTATCATGACATGGACTAAACATATCCACATATATATGGTGTATGGTGACATGGCCTAAACATATCCACATATATATGGTGTATCGTGACATGGACTAAACATATCCACATATATATGGTGTATCGTGACATGGACTAAACATATCCACATATATATGGTGTATCGTGACATGGACTAAACATATCCACATATATATGGTGTATCGTGACATGGACTAAACATATCCACATATATATGGTGTATCATGACATGACCTAAACATATCCACATATATATGGTGTATGGTGACATGGACTAAACATATCCACATATATATGGTGTATGGTGACATGGACTAAACATATCCACATATATATGGTGTATCGTGACATGGACTAAACATATCCACATATATATGGTGTATGGTGACATGGACTAAACATATCCACATATATATGGTGTATCGTGACATGGACTAAACATATCCACATATATATGGTGTATGGTGACATGGACTAAACATATCCACATATATATGGTGTATCGTGACATGGACTAAACATATCCACATATATATGGTGTATGGTGACATGGACTAAACATATCCACATATATATGGTGTATCGTGACATGGACTAAACATATCCACATATATATGGTGTATCGTGACATGGACTAAACATATCCACATATATATGGTGTATCGTGACATGGCCTAAACATATCCACATATATATGGTGTATCGTGACATGGACTAAACATATCCACATATATATGGTGTATCGTGACATGGACTAAACATATCCACATATATATGGTGTATCGTGACATGGCCTAAACATATCCACATATATATGGTGTATCGTGACATGGACTAAACATATCCACATATATATGGTGTATCGTGACATGGACTAAACATATCCACATATATATGGTGTATCGTGACATGGACTAAACATATCCACATATATATGGTGTATCGTGACATGGACTAAACATATCCACATATATATGGTGTATCATGACATGGACTAAACATATCCACATATATATGGTGTATGGTGACATGGCCTAAACATATCCACATATATATGGTGTATCGTGACATGGACTAAACATATCCACATATATATGGTGTATCGTGACATGGACTAAACATATCCACATATATATGGTGTATCGTGACATGGACTAAACATATCCACATATATATGGTGTATCGTGACATGGACTAAACATATCCACATATATATGGTGTATCGTGACATGGACTAAACATATCCACATATATATGGTGTATCGTGACATGGACTAAACATATCCACATATATATGGTGTATCGTGACATGGACTAAACATATCCACATATATATGGTGTATGGTGACATGGACTAAACATATCCACATATATATGGTGTATCGTGACATGGACTAAACATATCCACATATATATGGTGTATCGTGACATGGACTAAACATATCCACATATATATGGTGTATCGTGACATGGACTAAACATATCCACATATATATGGTGTATGGTGACATGGACTAAACATATCCACATATATATGGTGTATGGTGACATGGACTAAACATATCCACATATATATGGTGTATCGTGACATGGACTAAACATATCCACATATATATGGTGTATCGTGACATGGACTAAACATATCCACATATATATGGTGTATGGTGACATGGCCTAAACATATCCACATATATATGGTGTATGGTGACATGGACTAAACATATCCACATATATATGGTGTATCGTGACATGGACTAAACATATCCACATATATATGGTGTATGGTGACATGGCCTAAACATATCCACATATATATGGTGTATCGTGACATGGACTAAACATATCCACATATATATGGTGTATCGTGACATGGACTAAACATATCCACATATATATGGTGTATGGTGACATGGACTAAACATATCCACATATATATGGTGTATCGTGACATGGACTAAACATATCCACATATATATGGTGTATGGTGACATGGACTAAACATATCCACATATATATGGTGTATGGTGACATGGCCTAAACATATCCACATATATATGGTGTATGGTGACATGGACTAAACATATCCACATATATATGGTGTATCATGACATGGACTAAACATATCCACATATATATGGTGTATCGTGACATGGCCTAAACATATCCACATATATATGGTGTATCGTGACATGGACTAAACATATCCACATATATATGGTGTATGGTGACATGGCCTAAACATATCCACATATATATGGTGTATCGTGACATGGACTAAACATATCCACATATATATGGTGTATGGTGACATGGACTAAACATATCCACATATATATGGTGTATCGTGACATGGCCTAGACATATCCACATATATATGGTGTATCGTGACATGGACTAAACATATCCACATATATATGGTGTATCGTGACATGGCCTAGACATATCCACATATATATGGTGTATGGTGACATGGACTAAACATATCCACATATATATGGTGTATGGTGACATGGCCTAAACATATCCACATATATATGGTGTATCGTGACATGGACTAAACATATCCACATATATATGGTGTATCGTGACATGGACTAAACATATCCACATATATATGGTGTATCATGACATGGACTAAACATATCCACATATATATGGTGTATGGTGACATGGACTAAACATATCCACATATATATGGTGTATGGTGACATGGACTAAACATATCCACATATATATGGTGTATGGTGACATGGACTAAACATATCCACATATATATGGTGTATCGTGACATGGACTAAACATATCCACATATATATGGTGTATGGTGACATGGACTAAACATATCCACATATATATGGTGTATCGTGACATGGACTAAACATATCCACATATATATGGTGTATCGTGACATGGACTAAACATATCCACATATTAATAAAAGGCCATATCACCCAGTACTTAGAATGTGATTTTTTTTTATATATATCCACCATCATGTCTTTTATAATGATTGTGAACGATGGAAAAATTCCCCCAAAAAGTGCAGTTCCCCTCTAAATTGCAATGATTAGATTTAAGACTTGAAGTGTATGAGCATGAAGTGATGAAGCCTACTTGGATGAGTGTTCTAAGACAAAGTGAACAGTCCAGTTGTGATGGATTGAGAATAAAATGATATGTGCTTACTTGGACTGTGATGAAGCTGTGAGGATTCAGGTGCTTTGTCTTCATGCTCTTCAGTCTTCACAGAGACAACAGTCAGTGGAAACTTGCTGACATCATCCTCCTCCTGCCCTACAACACACTCTCCCTCCTGACTGATCCACACTTCCTTCTCTTCCTCTTTCATGTGGGGGGGCTGTGGATCCTCCTCATCATATTTAATGTCTGTTGGGTAAATAAGTAAATAAGATAAAAAGAGAATACACATCGTTTTGGACTGACACTGTTAACACAATGACATTATTTGTGTTCTTTTGTGTGCTGTGTTAAAAGTGTGTAGCAAAACAACCAATAAAAATTCAGGAAATACCTCATTTTGTCCCAGTCACTACAATTAATTCAAAAGTCAGTACAAAAACAGACTTGGAAATTTGATGGGGGCAATTTGAAAAGTTTTTATAAGTATGAGGCAGCATTGATTGAGGCATTCTTAACTTTACACTCACTGATGTAAAGTGTGTAAATATTTTATTCTGTATACGGTCTATGACACCTAAACTTTATCTCTAAACTCAACCACAGTCTTGTAATGACATAGTCATTACCTTAACTTCAATATCATGGAAATGAAAAATCTAATTCCAAAATCACTTAAAAAAACATTCATGGTAAGTTTTTGCCATCATGCAAAATACTTTTTTGTCGTCATTTTGTTGGCTGGGCCAAAAGGAACTTTTACCAAAACATGTTTTACTATGTGGTATTTTATGGAGTATCTCCATCAACAATTCCTCTTTAGGAATTGGAGACCATCTACGACACGCTGACAGAAAGTCAGTCAAGTGTTGACTACTTTGGTTATTGAAAATAAATGTTTACTTTCACTTATTGTTGCATGTAAGTCAGAATCAGGAAGTGAAATTATAACTTTAATTAGATTTGATTACAGTGTAAAATGCATTTGGTGAGTGTGTGAGTTTTGTGTAAACATGTTGATACAGGTTTACATCTTCTTGGGGACTGGAACACAGATATGTCCTGAAACGATGCACCCATTTTTAAAACCTTCACTAAGCTGGGCCACCAACATGGTCTCACTTAGCTCATTAAGCAAACTACCAGGGTGAGTGAGTCCTTTTCAACTTTCCTAGACCTCGTTGTTACTTCTGACCAGTCTAAGATCACCACAAGTGGAACTACTGTATGCGGCTTAAGTGATCATTCCATCATTTTCTGTACCCATAAAGAACATAGAACTGAGGCTGACGACCACAAAACAAGCAAAGCTACAATCCTTAAGACCTAGACTAGCAAGGCTTTCAATGACAAACTGGCACATTAAGACTCGCCTGGTACTTGCAAGTACACAGGTTTTTGGATCACTTCCTAACCTCAGAAAAGTAGATAACTTCACAGTCAAAGTGGGTGACAATATTATAACAAACAAAAATGAGATGACCTATCTTGGCTGCATCGTAGAGACTAATCTCTCCAATGAAAAAATGACTACTAAGGTATTCAAAGAATCAACCGACGAATTCTGTTCTTACTAGTGTTGTCCCGATACCAATATTTTGGTAGCGGGACCTGTACCAAAATGTATTGATACTTTTTGATACTTTTCTAAATAGAAAGGACCATAAAAAAGTGCATTATTGGCTTTATTTTAACAAAAAGTCTTCGGGTACATTAAACATATGTTTCTTATTGCAAGTTTGTCCTAAAATAAAATAGTGAACTTACTAGACAACTTGTCTTTTAGTAGGAAGTAAACAAACAAAGGCTCCTAATTTAGTCTGCTGACATATGCAGTAACATATTGTGTCATTTATCTACCTATTATTTTGTCAAAATTATTAAGGACAAGTGGTAGAAAATTGATTATTAATCTACTTCTTCATTTACTGTTAATATCTGCTTATTTTCTGTTTTAACATGTGCTATCTACACTTCTGTTCAAATTTAATAATCACTTATTCCTCTGTTGTTTGATACTTTACATTAGTTTTGGATGATACCACAAATTTGGGTAGCAGTCTGATACCAAGTAGTTACAGGATCATACTTTGGTCATATTCAAAGTCCTCATGTGTCCAGGGACATATTTACTGACTTTATAAACATTATATAATTTTTTTTAAACAAAAGAAGATGTTGTGATGCCAAAAAATATTGATATAATCATAGAAGTAGTACTTTTTACAGGCGGTGTAGTACCAAATATGATTCATTAGTATCGCGGTACTATACCAATACCGGTATACCATACAACCGTAGTTCTTACATAGTAGGATCACCCCGCTGGTGGGTAGAAATACACTTAAGACTCTAACACAAGCACTCATTTAACCCCACTTTGACTACAGAGTTCATGTTTAGTACCGTGACGCCTTAAAAGCCCTGAAAAACAAACTCCCGACAGCCAAAACAAAATGATTGGGCTTCTACTCAACCGTCCTTCTCGGGCTCACCTTTCTGCCAATCATTTCAGACTACAGCTTCTTGCAGTTGGTCTGGTGTACAAGATACACCATACCACTAAAATACCCATGTATTGCAACTACCCAGAAGTAGTTGTACAAATGACATTCAACCCAGATTTCACAACTAAAAAGGTTCCAAATCATTTTCTGCTATCCCACCAAAATGTGGTACTCCCTATCAAAAAGAGAAGACATTACAGGTTGCGGCTACTCGTAACTGAGACTATACAAAGCCTTTTGCTTATTGTAAATTATATTTTCATTTATTTTCTTGCAGTATATTTGTATTGTAAATGCTACTTTCTACATAGTAATGTGAGTTAAAACATATTTCCACTGAAACCATCTCAGGCTTTCTTGTAGCAGCAGGGTTTCCCGCAGCGTTTTGTTGTTAAGGCAGCCGCCTTAACAACAAAGAGCCGCCGCCTAAACTAACGTCTTAACAGGATCTCAAGCCACACGTGCACATTTAAAAAAACTATTACTGTCCCCAAGCAAACGCATACACTGAGTGTCATATGCATGCCAAAATACTGGGGGCGCTGTAGCCTAGGACTTAAGACCATTTTAGCCAATCAGAAACATCCAAAACGTAATTTCCAGAGGCGGCATATATCAAAAATGGCGGGTCACGGCAAGAAAGAATTATCTATGTGGACTGACAAAGAAGTAGAGCTAATTTTAAGCATCGTTTTGGAGCTTAAAGTAAACAAAACTCAACAAAGTGCTGACTGGGAAACTTGCCAGTCCAAGTCTGGTGACATTCTTACCCTATTTTGGAACGGTACGGACTTGGAGGGACATCTGAGGAATATCCTCATCGGAAAGAGGACATGACAAGAACAACTATCGACACTAAACTGAAAGTGATTGGTGGAAAGTACAGACAAGCAGTGGACGCAGGTGGAAGAAGAAGTGGTTACGCTAGAGTTGTTTTGCTGTACTTCCAACTATGCCAGCAGATCTGGGGCGCTTCTCCATCAACTACATCCATTCCATTTAGAATAGAAACATCAGATATTGACACAAGCTCTCACAGGAGTTGGGATTCTCCATTCACCCTTGACAGCCTGGTCACAGACAAAGATATGCCCAATGATGTACAAGAGCAGCAAGATTCCAATAGGAGCAATCCACAATCTTCTGTGGTGATAGAGAGAAGAGCTCTACTTCAGGTATGTGGGCGCTAACTTCATTGCTAGGAAGTAATATTGTTAAAAGGCAGATAGATGGGGCATCAAAACATTTTTATATGAACTGCACTACAATTCCAAATGCTCTCAGATGACCACTTTCAACAATGTGGAATCATATTTGTTTGAATATGATCATTGTTTGACAACAGTGTGACAAAAATACTTGCTTTGGAATCAGAAGTCAAGGCGGCAAGCATATATTCAAGTTCAGCTGTTTTACATGTATTTAAAGGCCTACTCTTTTTTTTTTAAATTATTTAAACGGGGATAGCAGATCCATTCTATGTGTCATACTTGATCATTTCGCGATATTGCCATATTTTTGTTGAAAGGATTTAGTAGAGAACAACGACGATAAAGGTCGCAACTTTTGGTCGCTGATAAAAAAAAGGAAGGACTCCTCACATTTTCCCATTGTTTACACCAGCAGCGAGAGAGATTCGGACCGAGAAAGCGACGATTACCCCATTAATTTGAGCGAGGATGAAAGATTTGTGGATGAGGAAACGTGAGAGTGAAGGACTACAGTGCAGTGCAGGATGTATCTTTTTTCGCTCTGACCGTAACTTAGGTACAAGCTGGTTCATTGGATTCCACACTTTCTCCTTTTTCTATTGTGGATCACGGATTTGTATTTTAAACCACCTGGGATACTATATCCTCTTGAAAATGAGAGTCGAGAACGCGAAATGGACATTCACAGTGACTTTTATCTCCACGACAATGCATCGGTGAAGCTCTTTAGCTACTGAGCTAACGTGATAGCATCGGGCTCAAATGCAGATAGAAACAAAATAAATAAATCCCTGACTGGAAGGATAGACAGAAAATCAACAATACTATTAAACCATGGACATGTAACTACACGGTTAATAATTTCCAGCTTGGCGAAGCTTAACAATGCTGTTGCTAATGACGCCATTGAAGCTAACTTAGCAACGGGACCTCACAGAGCTATGATAAAAACATTAGCGCTCCACCTACGCCAGCCAGCCGTCATCTGCTCATCAACACCCGTGCTCACCTGCGTTCCAGCGATCGACGGAAGGACGAAGGACTTCACCCGATCATCCATGCGGTCGGCGGCTAGCGCGTCTGCTATCCAAGTCAAAGTCCTCCTGGTTATGTTGCTACAGCCAGCCGCTAATACACCGATCCCACCTACAACTTTCTTCTTTGCAGTCTTCATTGTTCATTAAACAAATTGCAAACGATTCACCAACACAGATGTCCAGAATACTGTGGAATTTTGAGATGAAAACATAGCTTTTTTGTATTGGATTCAATGGGATACCAATACTTCCGTTTAACTACTGACGTCACGCGCATACGTCATCATATATAGACGCTTTCAACCGGAAGTTTAGCTGGAAATTTTAAATTGCACTTTATAAGTTAACCCGGCCGTATTGGCATGTGTTGCAATGTTAAGATTTCATCATTGATATATAAACTATCAGACTGCATGAGAATCAGCACCTCCAAGTCCGAGTCCATGGTTCTCGCCCAGAAAAGGGTGGAGTGCCATCTCCGGGTTGCGGAAGAGACCCTGCCCCAAGTGGAGGAGTTCCAGTACCTTGGAGTCTTGTTCACGAGTGAGGGAAGAGTGGATGGTGAGATCGACAGGCGGATCGGTGCGGCGTCTTCAGTAATGCGGACGCTGTATCGATCCGTTGTGGTGAAGAAGGAGCTGAGCCGGAAGGCAAAGCTCTCAATTTACCGGTCGATCTACGTTCCCATCCTCACCTATGGTCATGAGCTTTGGGTCATGACCGAAAGGACAAGATCACGGGTACACGCGGCCCAAATGAGTTTCCTCCGCCGGGTGGCGGGGCTCTCCCTTAGAGATAGGGTAAGAAGCTCTGCCATCCGGGGGGAGCTCAAAGTAAAGCCGCTGCTCCTCCACATCGAGAGGAGCCAGTTGAGGTGGTTCGGGCATCTGGTCAGGATGCCACCCGAACGCCTCCCTAGGGAGGTGTTTAGGGCACGTCCGACCGGTAGGAGGCCACGAGGAAGACCCAGGACACGTTGGGAAGACTATGTCTCCCAGCTGGCCTGGGAACGCCTCGGGATCCCCTGGGAAGAGCTGGACGAAGTGGCTGGGGAGAGGGAAGTCTGGGTTTCCCTGCTTAAGCTGCTGCCCCCGCGACCCGACCTCGGATAAGCGGAAGAAAATGGATGGATGGACTGCGTGGTCGGTAGTAGTGGCTTTCAGTAGGCCTTTAAATAGGCTTGTATTAAAAATGCTTTGAGTAGTTTCTTGTAATAAATAATATTGAGTTAAGTAAAACTGCAGTTGCATTAAATATTTTTTTTTTCTGTCAAAATTAAAATAGCTCGAAGTGTTTTATTGACACACATTGTTTCCTGACGATGTTGAGGACCATTTGACATGTTGTAAATAACATGTCACTATCTTACACCTGTGCTAAAGTGGCTTCATCCCAAATAATATATTCATGATTGTTGAATGTCATTTTGTAAAAATCCTTATATATTTTTTTTTTTTTTTTTTCACGAGGCAAAACTCAACAGCCACAAGCAGGACAGACTAAAAGGAAAACTTCCAATGGAGACAAAGTTGCTGAATGCAGTAGAAGACAACGTCCAAACAAAGAAGAGACTTCTGGACATGATGGAGACCTCAGAGAAGCAATCGTCTGACAATTTAGACAAACTAACCTCAAATTACTAAGTCAAAATATTGACTTACTAAGTCATAATAATGACATACTTAGTATCTCAGGTAACTCGGACTGTTTTGTGTTTTATTTGTACTTTACGGGCAAAATATGGAGATATATATCGTATATCGCCATTCTGCAAATGGAGCGGAAAACACAACCAAAAAGTGTAGGCTTCTTTATTTCTCTAATATTTTTATTTATTATAAGAAATTGTTATTTGGTTATTTTTTAATAAACAATGTGTTCAATGTAATGAGAGTCTGTAGTTTATTGGCCCTCCAGGCTGTGGTGGCAGCGATGAGGTGGAGACGTGATGGCGAGAGGCCAAGTTACACTGTTCCTTACACCCACCCACCCCCTTCCCCGTCCGGCCGCCTATCCCGGGCCACGCCCCCTCCCACCACCTTAACTAACACATTTTCTGGGGGAAACACTGAGCAGTGAATGTGTACCGTGATGAAAGTGTAGCCTTTCCTATGCAAACTTCTCATAAGTCCTTCAATCAATCAATCACACATTGTTACAAACTGAGAGGAACATCAACATCAAACTGTCTCGTTTTCATGAAGAATGTAAATGAAAGCATTGCATCATCCCCACAAGACAAAGCATCTTCCTATTAAGTTCAAGTTAAAGTACCAATGATTGTCACACACACACACACACACACACACACACACACACACACACACACACACACTCACTAGGTGTCGCAAAATTATTCTCTGCATTTGACCCCTCACCCTTGATCACCCCCTGGGAGGTGAGGGGAGCAGTGAGCAGCAGCGTTGGCCGCGCCCGGGAATCATTTTTGGTGATGCAACCCCCAATTCCAACCCTTAATGCTGAGTGCCAAGCAGGGAGGTAATGGCTCCCATTTTTATAGTCTTTGGTATGACTCGGCCGGGGTTTGAACTCACAACCTACCCATCTCAGAGCGGACACTCTAACCCAGGCCTGGGCAATTATTTTGACTCAGGGGCCACATTTACAGAAAAATATGTGTCTGGTGGCCGGTATTTGTATTTTTAGGACCACTAATACACAACCTCACAATAATGTCTGATTGAATGCTAAAAACGCCTGAAAAAACGGAATGGAATTTAAAAAATGTTTACTGAATGAGACACCCACAATGTACATGAAAATAAAGAATGTGGGATTTACAATATTAACTATGAAGAATAAAACACTGAATATTGACAACATATGAACGTCACACCCCCTCTCCATCCACATATTTTACAATCAAGCAAAATGCAACAAACACAGCGAAATATGAACACGAAGGGTAAAAAAAACAAACACTTACAATCTGATATATCTGATATATCACTAAGCTTTAGAACTTTGTTGTGAAAATCTCCTTCCGCGTCTGTCCCTGACACCCACATTTCAGGAAACACTCCGTGGAAACGCTCCCCGCCCACACTGCTTGGTGCCTCGTCTGAGCTGCTGTGACTTAGATTACCATAGTAACTAATTAGATGACCATAGTAACTATTTAGATTACCATAGTAACTAATTAGAATACCATAGTAACTAATTAGATTACCATAGTAAATAATTAGAACACCATAGTAACTAATTAGATTACCATAGTAACTAATTGAAATACCATAGTAACTAATTAGATTACCATAGTAACTAATTAGAATACCATAGTAACTGGTATATCATGCAAAAGCGCAGATTCCAACCATTGAAATACTTTGTATAGGGCTTTGGAAAACCACGAATTATGAACTCAAACTTGAATTTCCAGGAAAACCTGAATTATCATACATTTCAAAAACAAATGTATGAAATGTTTAAGTTTAATATCTAACTTAAACTTAGATATTTAAATTTCCATCTTAAATATCTAAAAAATTATTTGGGAATGTCCGGTGGGCCGCAAGTGGCCCCCGGGCCTTAATTTGCCCAGGTCTGCTCTAACCACTAGGCCACCGATTAACCATCTATTGAAGAAAGGTGTTAATAATCCTATATAAAGTTAGTAAAGATGTGAGAGTAAGAAGTCAACAAACCTGTTCTGTGTAACACAACTTGATATTTCTTGAAAACAGCGTCCAGTAGTTGATTGTTCTCCTCTTTTGTTCTAGAAAGTTCCGCCTCGTATTCTGCTATCGTTCTTTCTAACACTACAAATATTTCTTCAACGGCAGCAGTTAGTCGCGCTCTCAACATGTGTAATGTAGACATTTTCACACAATCACAACACTTTACTCTCACACTTGATGTCTACTTAGCGATGTGTTGATAACTTCTGTTAGCAGCTAACAAGCTAAGCTAACTAGCGAGCTAAGCTAACTAACAATAAACGAGCACGAGAAGCAGCAAAGTGCTTCTAGCGCATCGAAACGATTTTACCCTGAATTAAAGAATCAAAGATGTATTTTATACGACGTAAATATTTCAAACTGGAGAACAAATAATAAGACTGACTTATTAGCGTCCTTCTGGCTTCGTTCTGGGTCAATGTGCTTTCACGACAGTTGGCACGCTTGACGTTACAAGACGGTTCTGCTCTCGTCTATGACTGCTCTGCTCTCGCGAGATGTGTCATGCGCAGAAGACTCAAAGCTTTGTAGTAAATCAGGAGCGTGATCACTTTTTGATTTTCTACATTTATTTTGCATTATTGACTTTGTTAAAACTGTTGTTTGTAATCAAATGATTTTTTTGTTGTTGTTGTAATTGTTTCATTAACTAAAATGATGTATATATTGTTGTATTATTCACCAATAAGTCGATACATTTTGGTCTGTGTTTTATTCTGATGATAATGAAAAATGAGGTAAAAGGCAAAGTGAAAGTGAAACTAAAATACTGCCTCTCGCCTACACGTCAATTTATCGTGCGGTAGCCAAAAGTCACCCGTAGATGGCAGTACAGTATTGTAAAGTCCTACATATAGTACCATTGAAATGTTGCTGCTCATATTAATAAAACACAAAATCCTTTATTTTTGACAAAATACCTCTAGTAGTGATACAAATGTGCTCTGGCAAAATAATCTTATGTCCTTTGTTTGGCTTGAAAGAAGCTATGAAAATAAACATGACAAAAAATGAGTAAATCTCCGCCATTTTAGTTTTTTTTTAAAAAGTTCTCAGGAAGAAAAAAAGGTTGTAGATGATGTGAAAGGACCAAATCCTCTGTTTAAGAATAATACGAATAATAATAATCAATGTTATTTATAAGGTGCCTTTCTAGAGACGATACAAACATTACAACATTGAACAATATAAAACAGAAAATGTCAGTTTAGACAAGAAACTAGAAATAGCTGAAATGAAAGTGAATAAGCATTCTGGAATAAGTGTGTTCTTGATTTGAAAAGGCTAAATGAGTCCATATTGTGGAAGTCTTGCTGTTGCAAAAATATGGAGGGTCAAATGGGACAAAATTAAACAAATAAATACATCTTTAAATAATTATTAAAATGTGATAATTCATTAAAAATGGAATTAAATACATAAATGTATTTTATCTTTCAAACTCAGCCATTAAAGTCAGGGGGCGGGTCCTAACATCTGATTGGTTCCACCGACCAGAGAGAATAGCGGTTGATATCTTCGTCCAAAGTGAGGAAATTGTTACTTCTTTGTAACTGTTTTGGACTTATGTTTGCTTGTTATCTGTATGTGGTATATAAGTTCCTGTCCTGTGCCCTTATTTGGTGTTTTTCACTTCCTCGTGCTGTTCACAATCTTCCACACCAGCTGCCTGATATGCAACCGGGACACACCTGTACCATGTTGCCAATCAATCTCCTATTTCAGTCCAGATTGTCATCCAGACAGCGTCGGATCTTTGCGTACACGTGTTGTTTCTGGTACAAAATTAGTTCCGCCTCTTGCGCATTTACTTCTGCACTCGCCTTCTTTTGTTTTCCTCCACTCCTTTTGTGGTTGAGTTTTCTATTCTTTCCTCCCCTCCGTGTGAGTATTTTCTCTGCATCCTTGGGGTCACGTCACTAAGCAGCATTCCAGCTCCTGACAGAAATAACTGCATTTATTACATTCCTCTACTTTATGTGCTACATGCTGTGGGTCAGCATAGGTCTTACTTGCATATGTTCCACATCTACAAGCTACTCCCCAAAAAGTATTAAACAGTTTTCAAATACTTTTAAAGTTCCAAAGATATGAAGATATGACGGGGCGAGGTTGTGGATAACCTTGCAAGTAAGAAGATGATCTAAAACTGGCTACGGTCTTTGACGAGGAGCCAGTGGAGTTGCTGCAAGACCAGGGTGATGTACTGGACTAAGGGGGTTCTGGTGAGTATCCGGCTGGGGGAGTTGAAGGATTCAAGGAATTGTATTGTTTAGACACATAAGATGGCAGGAAAACTAATAACCCAGGTTCCAGATTTAGCCCATTAAGAACCACGTGAAAGTATAGCCAAAAGTCACTAAAGTATGGTTTAATACAGCCAAACTTCACTCTCCCGCCACCTTGGACCAAGAATTGGATTAAAAAGGACCCCTTACAGGCAGTACACCAGACAATTGGACCCAGTTCAGGGACATAGTAACAGCGACTGCACAACCTCTGTTTGCCAAGAAGCAGAGAATTCAAAACTAGTTTGATGAGTACGACATGACTGTACAGGCTCAAATTGATGACAAAAGAAGAGCCTATATTGTGGATCCCAACATGACAGGTTTAAAGACTGTCAAGCAAAAGACCAAAGAGAGCTCTGCTCTATGCAAGACACATGGTGGGAGCCAAAAGCTGAGGAAATCCAGCATTATGCAGACTCTCTGGACTCCAAAATGCTCTTCAGACATCTCAAAGCCATCTTCGGTCCAGCCAAAGGGGGCACTGCACACCCTCTCTCTGTTGATGCATCCACCAAATTAAAGAGCAAATCTATCAGTGGGCGTTGGAAAAAACTCTTTAGTCAGTTCCTCAACAGACCACCTTCTGTTGACCAAGAGGCATTACAACAGATACCACAGAAGCCAACTCAGGTGTACCTGTACCTCCCTCCTACTCGGGGAAAGTGAGAACTGCCATGGACCAGACACACTGTGGTAAAGCAGCAGTTCAGAATGGCATACCTGTAGAAGTGTACAAAGCCTTAGGACCCACACCCACACCCAGACACACCTAGACACACACAGAGCGCACCTTCTGGACTAACTGCAACCGGGAGAGAGCTTTTTGGCTAATGCCAGCATAAAGTGCATTGCAGTAGTCCAGGCCACTTGAAATAAAAGCATGCACCACTTGTTCAAAAAGGTTAAAAGATAAAAACGGTTTTACCTTTACTAAAAGACGAAGATGATAAAAACAGGATTTTAAAACGCCATTGACTTGTTTGTCAAGTTTAAAATGGCTGTCTATAGTGACGCCAAGGCTGCTGACTTTGGGACGCACATCATTTTGCAATGGTCCCAAGTCAGTGAGGGCCGGACCAAAAACTGAAATTTTCGTTTTTCCCTCATTCATTATTAAAACATTCTGGGCTAACCAAGCCTTGACGTGGCATAGACAGTTGAGAAGGGGTGTCAGGGGGCCGTGGCCTTTTCAAATTGGCATATAAATTTGGCAGTCATCTGCATAAAAGTGTAATATATATAAATATAATGCCAAAGGAAATTTAAGAAGAACATGAGAACCTCCCACATTCTAAAATACATTATAAAAACGATTAGTATCAAAGACAAAAATAATATCATGAGTGTAATATTTTTATTTTTTTTCTTTCCTTATGCTACTGTTCTTTCAATACATTGTTAAATATTTGAATATGTTTACGAAAATAAGTGGACAAGTTTACTTTTGTTTTCAGAATAAGTAAATAGTATATAATAAAATAGTTGTACCGGGGGTGGGAGCTTGTGTACTTGTTTCTCTCGCGAGATCTGACAAGACTGCGCGCGAAGCAAACACGGCGAGGATAAAGCAAGATGGCGTCTGACGGTGAAGACGTTATTGCAGTGTTCTTAATCTGTGCGTCCATGTACACATATATGTCCTTTATGACACTCTTTTCATTAATAACTGTTTGTATATTAGTCTGAGCGCACCTTGATGCTAGCTTAGCTTGCTAGTTAGCTTAGCTTGTTAGCTGCTAACAAAGAAGTGATGAAAAGACATCGCTAAGCAGAGATCAAGTGTGAGTGTAAAGTGTTGTGATTGTGTGAAAATGTGCGAAAGAACCATAGCAGAGTACGAGGAGGAACTTTGTCCAACAAAAGAGGAGAAGGAGCGACAACATCAAGTTGTGTTACACACAACAGGTTTGTTTACTTCTTTACTAACTTTATATTTATTATTAACACTATTCTTCAATAGATTGTCTATAGGAAGATTAATTGGATGATGCACTGATTGTTTTATGTTGTTCATAAAAACCAGACAATATTTATGAGAGGTTGATGTTCCTCTCAGCGTGTAACAATGTGTATCAACATGTTTACACAAAAGTCACACAGTCACCGGGGGAATATTCCAGAGAGCAGGTTAAGTGCAAACTCCTCGAGAGTTTTACCTCCAAATACAGAGAGGTAAGACAAAGTCAGAGTTAGTTACCTTGGTAACTGACGCTGTAAACCTAGCCTGCTAGCTGGCAGGTTTGACAAGTTATTTATGTGTGTAAAAGCTATACTGACCTGTTATTTCCTTCATATTAGTGCAGCCATTAACCTACTACAAAACCTACTACAACACCTACTCAGTGGTCTAGTGGTTAGAGTGTCCGCCCTGAGATGGGTAGGTTGTGACTTCAAACCCGACTGAGTCCTACCAAAGACTATAAAATGGGACCCGTTACCTCCCTTCTTGGCACTCAGCATCAAGGGTTGGAATTGGGGGTTAAATCACCATAAAAATGATTCCCGGGCGCGGCAACCGCTGCTGCTCACTGCTCCCCTCACCTCCCAGGGGGTGATCAAGGGTGATGGTCAAATGCAGAGAATAATCTGGCCACACCTAGTGTGTGTGTGACAATCATTGGTACTTTAACTTTTTAATGTGGCAGTGATTGTAGAAAAAACAAAGCCTGATCTAAAGATGACATTTTGATCTCATACCATCTCAAACCAATTGGCCGTTCATTATTAAGTGAAATGTCTTAAAGTCACTTAAATTTGTCTTTAACCAAGCAATATATGTTTTATCCAGTTACTCGATTAATCGTAAACATTTCCAGTAGAACAGTTGATTAATAACATTTTCAATAGCCACAGCCCTATATTTCATGTACAATTTAATATTTAGCATGTAGGAGTTAAAATGTGTTTTGTTTGTGTCCTGTAGACATCCATCAGCTGATTGGACACCAAGAAGAATGTCTCCCTCATCTGCAGGGGGACAGTTTCACTTTAGAGGATCCGCAGCCCTCACATTTTAAAGGTGTCAAGGAGTATCCACAGCCCCCCTATTTTAAAGAGGAAGAGGAGGGAGAGTGTGTTGCGGGGCAGGAGGAGGATGATGTCATGACTGTTGTCTCTGTGAAGACTGAAGAGCATGAAGACAAAGCACGTGAGTCCTCACAGCTTCATCACAGTCCAAGTAAGCACAACATCCACATATCATCTAATACAATGTTTGTGACACATGTTCATCCGGGGGCCACATTTATGACTAAAGATGGAGATATACATGCTTTTTAACACCACCATTTAAATATGAATGCTCATCAATCATCAACAGTGTAATTGCTGGGGTGTAACCATGTGACCTAGAGGCTGTCCTCCTTACCTCACGTGGTCAAATGAAGGCAAATATTCAATATGGCTACTGTTTATTTACCTTTAGCAGCACACATGTCAGCATATTTCAAAGGTTTAGTGGTGAAGATTAGGGATGTATACCAAGTACCATTTTTTTTAGTACTGGTTCCTAATTATGTCGTCCATGAGGACCGTGAAGATTCTGGACTAATGACACAACTATTTGTATTTTTAATTCCAGCTGACTGACGTAACTATGACACGTTGTCACATTGAGTTCAGCTGCCGCTGCTACACATTAAAATGAGCTTTGAATAATGACAAATAAGGAAGCAACAACACGCACAAGTGTGATGTGTGTGTTATTGACAAGAAGATGACATAACTGCATTTCACCTTGCACTGCACACATAGTTGACTTCTTTAAAGGCATAAAATTAAAGGCCTACTGAAATGAGATTTTCTTATTTAAACGGGGATAGTAGGTCCATTCTATGTGTCATACTTGATCATTTCGTGATATTGCTATATTTTTGCTGAAAGGATTTAGTAGAGAACATCGACGATAAAGTTCGCAACTTTTGGTCGCTGATAAAAAAAGCCTTGCCTGTACCGGAAGTAGCGTGACGTCACAGGTTGTGGAGCTCCTCACATCTGCACATTGTTGACAATCATGGCCACCAGCAGCGAGAGCGATTCGGACCGAGAAAGCGACGATTTCCCCATTAATTTGAGCGAGGATGAAAGATTTGTGGATGAGGAAAGTGAGAGTAAAGGAATAGAAGGCAGTGGGAGCGATTCAGATAGGGAAGATGCTGTGAGAGGCGGGTGGGATCTGATATTCAGCTGGGAATGACTACAACAGTAAATAAACACAAGACATATATATACTCTATTAGCCACAACACAACCAGGCTTATATTTAATATGCCACAAATTAATCCCGCATAACAAACACCTAGGTGTTTGTTATGCTAGCTCCTAGCTCCCCCCTCCTGTCCATATAACCCGACAATACAAATCAAACACCTGCACAACACACTCAATCCCACAGCCCAAAGTACTGTTCACCTCCCCAAAGTTCATACAGCACATATATTTAAGTTACGTACGTGACATGCACATGTACGTGACATGCACATGTACGTGACATGTATGTGACATGCTAGCTCCTAGCTCCCCCCTCGCGTCCATATAACCCGCCAATACAACTCAAACACCTGCACAACACACTCAATCCCACAGCCCAAAGTACCGTTCACCTCCCCAAAGTTCATACAGCACATATATTTAAGTTACGTACGTGACATGCACATGTACGTGACATGCACATGTACGTGACATGCACATGTACGTGACATGTACGTGACATGCTAGCTCCTAGCTCCCCCCTCCCATTCATATAACCCGCCAATACAACTCAAACACCTGCACAACACACTCAATCCCACAGCCCAAAGTACTGTTCACCTCCCCAAAGTTCATACAGCACATACCGTAATTTCCGGACTATAAGCCGCTACTTTTTCCCCTCGTTCTGGTCCCTGCGGCTTATACAAGGGTGCGGCTTATTTACGGCCTGTTCTTCTCCGACACCGACGAAGAGGATTTCTGTGGTTTTAGTACGCAGGAGGAAGACGATGACACAATGATTAAAGACTGACTTTTCATATACCGGTAGGCTGGTAATTTTGATAACGTACATGCGAGCACTTTGTATTACTTTGCAGCGTTGTATTATTTGTACTCTGCACGAATGCTGTTCGCCATGTCAAAGATGTGAAAGTTTGATTGAATGATTGAAAGATTTATTGTTAATAAATGGGACGCTTTGCGTTCCCAAACAGTCATCTCTGTCCCGACAATCCCCTCCGTGGTAGCAGGAACCCCTATATACTACGGTAATTACACATCAAAACCCTGCGGCTTATAGTCGGGTGCGGCTTATATATGGAGCAATCTGTATTTTCCCCTAAATTTAGCTGGTGCGGCTTATAGTCAGGTGCGGCTTATAGTCCGGAAATTACGGTATATTTAAGTTACGTACGTGACATGCACATGTACGTGACATGCACATGTACGTGACATGTATGTGACATGCTAGCTCCTAGCTCCCCCCTCCCATCCATATAACCCGCCAATACAACTCAAACACCTGCACAACACACTCAATCCCACAGCCCAAAGTACCGTTCACCTCCCCAAAGTTCATACAGCACATATATTTACCCAAAGTTACGTACATGACATGCACGTACGGGCAAGCGATCAAATGTTTGGAAGCGCAGCTGCGTACTCACGGTACAGCGTCAGCGTATCCAACTAAAAGTCCTCCTGGTAAGAGTCTCTGTAGTCCCAGTTCTCCACAGGCCAATGGTAAAGCTTGACTGTCATCTTTCGGGAATGTAAACAATGAAACATCGGCTGTGTTTGTGTTGCTGCATTCCCTCGCAAAATACACCGCTTCCCACCGACAGCTTTCTTCTTTGCTTGCTCAGCTTCTTTCTCCTTTGTTCAATGATCAAATTGAAACAGATTCACCAACACAGATGTCCACAATCATCTGCGATGAAAACAGACGACTTAATAGCTGGCGGCTATAGTGTCGCAAAATGTCCTCTACAATCTGTGACGTCACGCGCAGCGTCGTCATACCAAGACGTTTTCAGCAGGATATTTTGCGGGAAATTTAAAATGTCACTTTAGTAAACTAACCCGGCCGTATTGGCATGTGTTGCAATGTTAAGATGTCATCATTGATATATAAACTATCAGACTGCGTGGTCGCTAGTAGTGGCTTTCGGTAGGCCTTTAAGACTTGAAATAAACAGCTGTTGATAAAAGACTTCCCTGCTCTGAGATGTTACAGAACATCATGTTGGAGGTGTTCAACCTCTTGTGCTAATAAGAATGCTATTTAAAATACCTTTTTTACACTTTTTTATTTCCACAAATGACATGTAGTACCGATAAGAGTACCCATAAATACTGGTATCGATAAGGAGTATCGATTAGGGTATCGTATCGAGAAATTCTTAACGATTTACATCCCTAATGAAGATACAAGCCAGATATCTTAAAAAAAATATATTCAACGTTTATTTGGATTTAGTTACTTCTCTGCTGTCCAGCAATGTCTCAATCAATCTAGTTTATTAGTACTAATTAGCAAAGTCTTCTTGTCTTTCTAAAGTCTTTCTTTTGACAGCCCCCTTGTGGTAAAGTTGTCCGAGTGCAAACTGAGGCAGTATTTGTGACTGATAAAACTTTCGGCTAATCAAAATTTAAGAAATTGTACCGGAAAGTTCATTACTTTGAAGACAGGCAATAAAAACACAATCAGAATCAGAAATACTGTAATAATCCCAGAGGGAAAATTAAGATTTTCCGCACAATCCCATTCAAGAGCAGACAAACATTACAGGGAGACAGAACAGGATCGCTGACGGGTCTGCCAACTTCCGGCGCCCCTTACAAAAAAGGTGAGAAACAGGTAAATGAGGGGGAGGGGGAGGAGGGCTGAGAAAAAAAATTCAGTCTCAGCCTGGGCCCCTGGAAAGGGGGTCCAGACTGTGGCCAAAGAGAAAAACAAACTCATAGCCATAGCACACATAAACATGAGTGTAAGAGGGAAACATCAAAGAACACAAAGGACATTAAAGACATTAAAAGAACAGTCACTTCTACACACAGCCACAAAAGTAAAACAACAACAACAACAAAAACATATACACTGTGGTGACCTCTGCGGTGTTCCACGCCATCGTCTGCTGGGGTGGGGGGAGCATGGCCAGAGACAGGAGCAGACCCAACAAAGCAACCAAGAGAGCCGACTCCACCCTCAGCCGCCCACCAACTCTCGGCCAGTGTCCAGTCTGCACGGATGAGCGAGGATACGTCCAAGGAGACCGTGGTGTCCGATACCTGCTCATTCAGCCAAGACACTGTGAAGCTTGTCTGTCCCGGCTCTCAGCACCAGCTCCAGTCCTGTCTCTTCATCCGCATCTCCTCCAGTCTCTCTAAACTCTGCAGTCCTGTCTCTTCATCCACATCTCCTCCAGTCTCTAAAACTCTGCAGTCCTGTCTCTTCATCCACATCTCCTCCTGTCTCTCTAAACTCTGCAGTCCTGTCTCTTCATCCACATCTCCTCCTGTCTCTCTAAACTCTGCAGTCCTGTCTCTTCATCCACATCTCCTCCTGTCTCTCTAAACTCTGCAGTCCTGTCTCTTCATCCACATCTCCTCCAGTCTCTCTAAACTCTGCAGTCCTGTCTCTTCATCCACATCTCCTCCAGTCTCTCCAAACTCTGCAGTCCTGTCTCTTCATCCACATCTCCTCCTGTCTCTCTAAACTCTGCAGTCCTGTCTCTTCATCCACATCTCATCCTGTCTCTCTAAACTCTGCAGTCCTGTCTCTTCATCCACATCTCCTCCAGTCTCTCTAAACTCTGCAGTCCTGTCTCTTCATCCACATCTCCTCCAGTCTCTCCAATCTCTGCAGTCCTGTCTCTTCATCCACATCTCCTCCTGTCTCTCTAAACTCTGCAGTCCTGTCTCTTCATCCACATCTCCTCCTGTCTCTCTAAACTCTGCAGTCCTGTCTCTTCATCCACATCTCCTCCTGTCTCTCTAAACTCTGCAGTCCTGTCTCTTCATCCACATCTCCTCCAGTCTCTCTAAACTCTGCAGTCCTGTCTCTTTATCCACATCTCCTCCAGTCTCTCCAAACTCTGCAGTCCTGTCTCTTCATCCACATCTCCTCCAGTCTCTCTAAACTCTGCAGTCCTGTCTCTTCATCCACATCTCCTCCTGTCTCTCTAAACTCTGCAGTCCCGTCTCTTCATCCACATCTCCTCCAGTCTCTCCAATCTCTGCAGTCCTGTCTCTTCATCCACATCTCCTCCTGTCTCTCTAAACTCTGCAGTCCTGTCTCTTCATCCACATCTCCTCCTGTCTCTCTAAACTCTGCAGTCCTGTCTCTTCATCCACATCTCCTCCAGTCTCTCTAAACTCTGCAGTCCTGTCTCTTCATCCACATCTCCTCCTGTCTCTCTAAACTCTGCAGTCCTGTCTCTTCATCCACATCTCCTCCAGTCTCTCCAAACGGACTCTGGTGTGGCAGAGACCCAGAAGCTGGTCTCCATGGCCAAAAGGCTCCCGGGAGGCAGATCCAGAAGTCCACAAAAAAAGCACAGCACAAGTCACCAAAGTGCCACCCCTTGTCACACAGTCCCAAAGGGTCCCCAACCATAAGGCAAAAAAACCCCCACATGAAAACCAGAGGGAAACATCCGGAACACAAAAGGATGACACAAGAGCACAGAGCTCCTGCCACCAGCAGCCACTACAGCGGCGCCATCTTGGGGAGAAAAAAAAAACGGGGACAGAAATGTGACCCGGTTATCTTCTCCAAGTCACGACACTGACATTGTCTTTGTGACAGCATGCTTGCTCCCGCTGACGTGCCGGTCCTCAAGTGACGGCGTGATAAGAGCGCACCGTCACAATAAACAAAACAAAACACCGGCGGAAAGCGATAATCGATTAAAAAAACAAACAAGCAAACTGGAGTTTTGACCCGGAGAAGGCAGGTGGGTTACAAAAACAAAAACTCTGCATCCCAGGGACGCGCGGACTTACAGAAATGCACGTCCTTTTTGATTTCAATGCGTAAAAAGACATAAAAAGTGTGTTAACGCCAACACTGGTTATTCATGTGATTATCACACAGCAGTCATTTCCATTAGACAATATTCAAATATAGGTGGTAGTGTTGTAGCCATACCAATATTTTGGTACCACTACTAAAATTATGTTGGTACTTTTCTAAATAAAGGGGACCACAAAAATGGCATTATTGGCTTTATTTGAACAAAAAAACTTAGGGTACATGAAACATATGTTTATTATTGTAATTTAGTCCTTAAATAAAATAGTGAACATACTAGACAACTTGTCTTTTAGTAGGAAGTAAACAAATAAAGACTCCTAATTAGTCTGCTGACGTATGCAGTAACATATTGTGTCATTTATACACCTATTATTTTCTACACATTATTAAGGACAAGTGGTAGAAAATGGATTATTAAAGGCCTTCTGAAATTTTTTTAATTTAAACGGGAATAGCAGATCCATTCTGTGTCATACTTGATCATTTCGCGATATTGCCATATTTTGCTGAAAGGATTTAGTAGAGAACATCGACGATAAAGTTCGCAACTTTTGCTCGCTGATAAAAAAAAGCCTTGCCTGTAGCGGAAGTAGCGTGACGTCACAGGAGGTAATATTCCTCACAATTCCCCGTTGTTTACAATGGAGCGAGAGAGATTCGGAGCGACAAAGCGACGATTACCCCATTAATTTGAGCGAGGATGAAAGATTTGTGGATGAGGAACGTTAGAGTGATGGACTAGAATGCAGTGAAATACATATCTTTTTTCGCTCTGAGCGTAACTTAGGTACAAGCTGGCTCATTGGATTCCACACTCTCCTTTTTCTATTGTGGATCACGGATTTGTATTTTAAACCACCTGGGATACTATATCCTCTTGAAAATGAGAGTCCAGAACGCGAAATGGACATTCACAGTGACTTTTATCTCCACGACAATACATCGACGAAATGTAAATAAATCATGGCGTTTACTTTTTGATATTAATATAAAAGTCAAAGCAGTTTGGCTAATGAATATGAAGTCTAATAAACAAGTTTTGTTCTTCTCCAACAACGCCTCCTTGTAGTTCAGTGCAACACTTTGGCCAACAAAAATAAAGACTAGTGACACCTCTCACATCGAATACACAATCTTCACAGCCAGCGTTCAATTCAATGAGATGACAAAACATTTGAGCTAGTATTGATGTTAATTGAACACTGATACAGTTTGCAGTTAAATAAAGGAGAAGTGAACATCCCAGCAGAGAAGGCGTGAAACAGTACTTGCAACGCGGTGCCTCCCGGTTTAAAGGCCTACTGAAAGCCACTACTAGCGACCACGCAGTCTGATAGTTTATATATCAATGATGAAATCTTAACATTGCAACACATGCCAATACGGCCGGGTTAACTTATAAAGTGACATTTTAAATTTCCTGCTAAACTTCCGGTTGAAAACGTCTATGTATGATGACGTATGCGCGTGACGTAGCCAGTTTAACAGAGGTATGGCTTCCCCATTGAAGCCAATACGAAATAGCTCTGTTTTCATCTCATTATTCCACAGTATTCTGGACATCTGTGTTGGTGAAGCTGTTGCAATTTGTTCATTGCATTATGGAGAAAGAAGCTGAGCAAGCAAAGAAGAAAGTCGTCGGTGCGAAGCGGAGTATTTTGCGAGGGAAGTCAGCAACACAACACAGCCGGTGTTTCATTGTTTACATTCCGGAAAGATGCAGTCAAGATCGAAGACCTCGGACAACCGAGACTATAACCAGGAGGACTTTGATTTGGATACACAGACGTGGTACCGTGAGTACGTAGCTGCGCTTCCAAACATTTGATCGCTTGCTATAACTAGCTCGAGCTAGTAGCTAGGAGCTTGGAGCTAGCATAACAAACACCTAGGTGTTTGTTATGCAGGATTAATTTGTGGCATATTAAATATAAGCCTGGTTGTGTTGTGGCTAATGGAGTATATATATACCAAAGACTATAAAAATGGGACCCATAACCTCCCTGCTTGGCACTCAGCAACACGGGTTGGAGTTGGGGGTTAAGTCACCAAAATGATTCCCGGGCGCGGCGCCGCTGCTGCCCACTGCTCCCCAAGGGGATGGGTCAAATGCAGAGGACAAATTTCACCACATCTAGTGTGTGTGTGACAATCATTGGTATCTTTAATCTTTAATCTTAATATGTCTTGTGTTTATTTACTGTTGTAGTCATTCCCAGCTGAATATCAGGTCCCACCCGCGCGCTTCCAAACATTTGATCGCTTGCCCGTACGTGTGTGTCACGTACGTAACTTTGGTTAAATATATAAGATTTATGAACCTTGGGTTAGGTGAACGGTCCTTTGGGCTGAGTGAGTGTGTGTGTTGTGCAGGTGTTTGAATTGTATTGGCGGGTTATATATACAGGATCCCGTCCATATAACCCGCTCGAGCTATAACTAGCTCGAGCTAGGAGCTAGGAGCTAGCATAACAAACACCTAGGTGTTTTTATGCGGGATTAATTTGTGGCATATTAAATATAAGCCTGGTTGTGTTGTGGCTAATAGAGTATATATATGTCTTGTGTTTATTTACTGTTGTAGTCATTCCCAGCTGAATATCAGGTCACTCTCACAGCATCTTCCCTATCTGAATCGCTTCCACTCCCCACTAGTCCTTCACTTGCATTTTCCTCATCCATAAATCTTTCATCCTCGCTCAAATTAATGGGGAAATTGTCGCTTTCTCGGTCCGAATCTCTCTCACTTCATGCGGCCATCATTGTAAACAATAGGGAACTTTGCGTATATGTTCAACTGACTACGTCACGCTACTTCCGGTAGGGGCAAGCCTTTTTTTTATCAGATACCAAAAGTTGCAATCTTTATCGTCGTTGTTCTGAACTAAATCCTTTCAACAAAAATATGGCAATATCGCGAAATGATCAAGTATGACACATAGAATAGATCTGCTATCCCCGTTTAAATTTAAAAAAAAAATTTCAGTAGGCCTTTAAAGAGTCACCTTTTATTGTTAGTTTTGAAGGCCAAATACCTCCATATTGTACTTCACACCTTCATTATTAACCAGTAGAATTGTAGTTCTTTGCCTTTCTTCCTCTTCAAGATGTTATTGCTTGTGTGCACTTTGTGTGTGCACCTCGACCCTGTAGTCACTCAGATGGAAGAGCGGAAGCAGTACTTTTCAAAGGTGGTATTGTACCGATGTCAATTGATTGTAATGTATATAATGTAATGTATCGTGGCCAAACAGCTCCATTTGTGTTTCATGTGACATCACATGGACGAAGATAAGACCTTCTGGAGGAAAGTTCTGTGGTCAGATGAAACAAAAATGGAGCTGTTTGGCCACAATACCCAGCAATATGTTTGGAGGAGAAAAAGTGAGGCCTTTTAATCCCAGGAACACCAAGCCTACCGTCAAGCATGGTGGTGGTCGTATTATGCTCTCTGCCTGTATTGCTGTCAATGGAACTGCTGCTTTAAATGGGACAATGAAAAAGGAGGATTAGCTCCAAATTATTCAGGACAAGCTAAAATCATCAGCCCAGAGGTTGGGTCTTGTTGGGTGTTCCAACAGGAACATTTGCTCACATTTTCAGTAGAGCCGTAATAAATTCATAAAAGAAGCAAACTTCATGAATGTTTTTAGTGACCATCAAGTATGTGCTCCAATCACTACATCACAACAATAAAAGAGCTGTAGAAATGATTGGAAACTCAAGACAGCCATGACATGATGTTCTTTACAAGTGTATATGTATATATATCCATCCATCCATCCATTTTCTACCCTTTCGGAGTGGCGGGGGGTGCTGGAGCCTATCTCAGCTACAATCAGGTGGAAGGCGGGGTATGTCTCTCTCTCTCTCTCTCTCTCTCTCTCTCTCTCTCTCTCTCTCTCTCTCTCTCTCTCTCTCTCTCTCTCTCTCTCTCTCTCTCTCTCTCTCTCTCTCTCTCTCTCTCTCTCTCTCTCTCTCTCTCTCTATATATATATATATATATATATATATATATATATATATATATATATATATATATATATACACTGTATATATATATATATATATATATATATACTATATATATATATATATATATATACACTGTATATATATATATATATATATATATATACTATATATATATATATATATATATATATATATATATATATATATATATATATATATATATACTTTATATTTAGGGGACCGCATGGCGAAGTTGGGCAAGTGGCCGTGCCAGCAATCTGAGGGTTACTGGTTCAATCCCCACCTTCTACCATCCTAGTCGCGTCCGTTGTGTCCTTGAGCAAGACACTTCACCCTTGCTCCTGATGGGCCTGGTTAGCGCCGTGCATGGCAGCTCCCGCCATCAGTGTGTGAATGTGTGTGTGTGAATGGGTGAATGTGGAAAATAGTGTCAAAGCGCTTTGAGTTCCTCAAAAAGGTAGAAAAGCGCTATACAAGTATGACCCATTTACCATTTACCATTTATGTATCTATGTTCACTTTAACAGTCCAGTTGTGATTGATTGAATGCCCTGATAATTACACTGGACATTCTTTTGTAATTGCCAAAAATATTTTTATTTTATAGATATTTTCAAAGCAGAATATTGTCCTTAGAGCCCTCTGGCACCTCATGGGGGACCCGTCAAATCTGTGCCTCTTAAGACCTCACTGTTGGCTTTGTACGCTCATGTTACTTCTCAACTAGTCAAAGTTGATGCTAATCCACCTGTTTCTTCTCCTTTTTACTGAATGTGAAAGCAAAAGTGAGTCCACAAATAACCGAATCGTAAAGCAGAATCAAAAATGAAATCTGAATTGGTCAAATCTTATCTATTTCCATCCCAGCATGTGTTTGTCTTCTTGTGTCCTGCAGACGTCTGTGAAAAATATGTTCCACCTGAGCAGCAGGAGGGGTCCTCTAGTATGGAGCAGGAGAGCTCACAGCACCTCCACGTGAAAGAAGAGGAGCCACAGCCCCCCCACTTCATAGAGGAAGACAAGAGACACCTCATCAGTGTGAAGAGTGAAGATGATGAGGTCAAAGGTGAGAGTGAGGAGAAGAGAAGCTCAACACAACACATGACAACAGAAGGTGATGGAGACCACTGTGGAGGATCACAAGCAGACAAGATGTTATGTCCACTATCAGATAGTGAGGACACAAGGTCACACTCTCCTGACACTGATGATGAACACTCTAAACATGATGCAACATGTCACACTGACAACACTCACTTCACGTGTTCCCACTGTGACAACACTTTTAATGACCGCAGTAATTTCAAAGTACACATGAGAACACACACCGGAGAAAAACCTTTTTCCTGTTCAATCTGCGGTAAAGCTTTTACTCAAAGGCCCAATTTCAAAGTACACATGAGAAGACACACTGGAGAAAAACCTTTTTCCTGCTCAGAATGTGGTAAAAGTTTTGTAGTAAATGAAAGTTTACAAGTTCACATGAGAACACACACTGGAGAAAAACCTTTTTCCTGCGCAGAATGTGGTAAAAGTTTTGTAGTAAATGAAAGTTTAAAAGTTCACATGAGAAGACACACTGGAGAAAAACCTTTTTCCTGTTCAGAATGTGGTAAAAGTTTTGTAGTAAATCAAAGTTTACAAGTTCACATGAGAACACACACTGGAGAAAAACCTTTTTCCTGCTCAGAATGTGGTAAAAGTTTTGTAGTAAATGAAAGTTTAAAAGTACACATGAGAACACACACTGGTGAAAAACCTTTTTCATGCTCAATGTGCGGTAAAGATTTTACTCAAAGGCCCCAATTAAAATCACACATGAGAAGGCACTCTGGTGAAAAACCATACTCCTGTTCAAGCTGCAACAAAAGCTTTGGTCACCTAAAGACTCTTAGAGCACACATGAGAAGACACCCAGCTGAGAAAGTGTTGAGTTGCAGTGTGTGTGGTGAAAGATTGTCTTCTAAGTACCAGTGGAAGAAACACAAGTGTGCTGGTGAGAACAGCAGCAGCAAATGAAGTTTTACATGTGTTCATACTTTTGCTTTTGAGTACACATAAATCCCTCTTAGTTCATATTTACTGGTTCACATCTGAAACATCTTCTGGACCACTTCTGGAAGCATATTATTATTTACTTTATACATCATTTGAGCAGTTGTCTTTTATACAATTTTAAAATGTGTGACTTTATGAATCATTTGTTGGGTCTCTATAATCCATTCTATTAATTGTTTTTATTACTCTCTTGTGTAATATAAATATTGTTGTGTGATTGTTTTATATGTATGTCCCCAGACCTTTATGCAATAAACCATGTATGCTTCAACTGAAGTTGGGTACAATAATTGTAGTTAATATTTGTAAGTATGTATTTTATTCTATTTAGTATTGCGCTCCTTTTTTTTTTTAGATTTTCTTTATATGATTTATATGTAGTGTCCAGCTTACTTCATCATCTATATTAACTCCTAAACATGTGATTACCTTTATTCCTTTAATTTCAATATTATCTATCATAATTTGTGTTTTACATTTTTACAATCTCCAAATATGATATATTTAGTTTTATTGAAGTTTAGTGACAGTTTATTGATGTGCAGCCATCTTTTTATGGTCAAGTTGTCTCTGGATAAAATAAGATGAGAGTTAAATCAAGCAGTAATGAAGGTGAAGAATGTAAGATTATTATATACATAATTATATATACTGTAGTTACACTCAGTAGTGACAATTAAAGACACTTTCATCCTGTTCATTTGAGCAAAGAAAAAGAGTAAAGTGTAATATTCTAAACAATAGAAGAATATTAATATCAGCAGTCAATATTCCAACATTGTGAAGCTGAGCTATGGTAAAAAACATATTCAGCTTTAAAGGCTTTATGAGAGTGATGCAATTATCACAATCAGAAATACTTTATTAATCCCAGAGGGGAAATTAAAATGTTCAGCGCTGTTATAAACATGTGAATATTCAGTGTAATAATATATGATATTAATACCATAATAAAGTGGTACGTTTGGGGATGTGTAATATTGTTGGTATGAACATCCTGAATGTTTTCATGCTGGAATAGTTTAAATTAGTAGAGAGTGGAAAAAATGAGGCAGTAATGATAATAATGGTTTGTTTTAAGCCTCTTTGTGAATAATTAAAGATAATTAAAATACCAAAATGGAGCTTACATCCTCAGTGAGCTGAACTCCAGCAGTAAAGATGAGATAAATAATGTGGAAAGGTCAGAAGTCAAATGTTTCTTCAGGTAATACATGGAGCCTCTGCTGCCACCCAGCGGCCGTTGGAAAGAATGCATACATTTTGTTTTGACCTCCTTAAAGCTGCTTTTTACTTCCTGTCCTGTTTGTGTCCAAGTCTGTAGTGTGACAACTGGGGGTATTGGGAGACAACTGGGGTAATGGGAGACAACTGGGGGTATTGGGAGACAACTGGGGGTAATGGGAGACAACTGGGGGTAATGGGAGACAACTGGGGGTAATGGGAGACAACTGGGGTAATGGGAGACAACTGGGGGTAATGGGAGACAACTGGGGGTATTGGGAGACAACTGGGGGTATGGGAGACAACTGGGGTAATGGGAGACAACTGGGGGTAATGGGAGACAACTGGGGGTAATGGGAGACAACTGGGGGTATGGGGGACAACTGGGGGTATGGGAGACAACTTGGGGTAATGGGAGACAACTGGGGGTATGGGGGACAACTGGGGGTATGGGAGACAACTGGGTTAATGGGAGACAACTGGGGGTAATGGGAGACAACTGGGGGTAATGGGAGACAACTGGGGGTAATGGGAGACAACTGGGGGTATTGGGAGACAACTGGGGGTAATGGGAGACAACTGGGGGTAATGGGAGACAACTGGGGGTAATGGGAGACAACTGGGGGTATGGGGACAACTGGGGTAATGGGAGACAACTGGGGGTAATGGGAGACAACTGGGGGTATTGGGAGACAACTGGGGGTATGGGAGACAACTGGGGTAATGGGAGACAACTGGGGGTAATGGGAGACAACTGGGGGTAATGGGAGACAACTGGGGGTATGGGGGACAACTGGGGGTATGGGAGACAACTTGGGGTAATGGGAGACAACTGGGGGTATGGGGGACAACTGGGGGTATGGGAGACAACTGGGTTAATGGGAGACAACTGGGGGTATGGGAGACAACTGGGGGTAATGGGAGGCAACTGGGGGTATGGGGGACAACTGGGGGTATGGGAGACAACTGGGGTAATGGGAGACAACTGGGGGTATGGGAGACAACTGGGGGTAATGGGAGACAACTGGGGGTATGGGGGACAACTGGGGGTATGGGAGACAACTGGGGTAATGGGAGACAACTGGGGGTATGGGAGACAACTGGGGGTAATGGGAGACAACTGGGGGTAATGGGAGACAACTGGGGTATGGGGGACAACTGGGGGTATGGGAGACAACTGGGGTAATGGGAGACAACTGGGGGTATGGGAGACAACTGGGGTAATGGGAGACAACTGGGGGTAATGGGAGACAACTGGGGGTAATGGGAGACAACTGGGGGTATGGGGGACAACTGGGGTAATGGGAGACAACTGGGGGTAATGGGAGACAACTGGGGGTATTGGGAGACAACTGGGGGTATGGGAGACAACTGGGGTAATGGGAGACAACTGGGGGTAATGGGAGACAACTGGGGTAATGGGAGACAACTGGGGGTAATGGGAGACAACTGGGGGTAATGGGAGACAACTGGGGTAATGGGAGACAACTGGGGGTATGGGAGACAACTGGGGGTATTGGGAGACAACTGGGGGTATGGGAGACAACTGGGTTAATGGGAGACAACTGGGGGTAATGGGAGACAACTGGGGGTAATGGGAGACAACTGGGGGTAATGGGAGACAACTGGGGGTATTGGGAGACAACTGGGGGTAATGGGAGACAACTGGGGGTAATGGGAGACAACTGGGGTAATGGGAGACAACTGGGGGTAATGGGAGACAACTGGGGGTAATGGGAGACAACTGGGGGTATGGGAGACAACTGGGGTAATGGGAGACAACTGGGGGTAATGGGAGACAACTGGGGGTATTGGGAGACAACTGGGGTATGGGAGACAACTGGGGTAATGGGAGACAACTGGGGGTATTGGGAGACAACTGGGGGTAATGGGAGACAACTGGGGGTATGGGGGACAACTGGGGGTATGGGAGACAACTTGGGGTAATGGGAGACAACTGGGGGTATGGGGGACAACTTGGGGTAATGGGAGACAACTGGGGGTAATGGGAGACAACTGGGGGTATGGGAGACAACTGGGGGTAATGGGAGACAACTGGGGGTAATGGGAGACAACTGGGGGTATTGGGAGACAACTGGGGGTAATGGGAGACAACTGGGGTAATGGGAGACAACTGGGGGTAATGGGAGACAACTGGGGGTAATGGGAGACAACTGGGGTAATGGGAGACAACTGGGGGTATTGGGAGACAAATGGGGGTATGGGAGACAACTGGGGGCAATGGGAGACAACTGGGGGTATTGGGAGACAACTGGGGGTAATGGGAGACAACTGGGGGTAATGGGAGACAACTGGGGTAATGGGAGACAACTGGGGGTAATGGGAGACAACTGGGGGTAATGGGAGACAACTGGGGTAATGGGAGACAACTGGGGGTAATGGGAGACAACTGGGGGTAATGGGAGACAACTGGGGTAATGGGAGACAACTGGGGGTATTGGGAGACAAATGGGGGTATGGGAGACAACTGGGGTAATGGGAGACAACTGGGGGTAATGGGAGACAACTGGGGGTATGGGAAACAACTGGGGGTAATGGGAGACAACTGGGGGTATTGGGAGACAACTGGGGGTATTGGGAGACAATTCGGGGTAATAGGAGACAACTGGGGGTATTGAGAGACAACTGGGGGTGATGGGAGACAACTGGGGGTATGGGAGACAACTGGGGGTATTGGGAGACAACTGGGGGTATTGGGAGACAACTGGGGGTAATGGGAGACAACTGGGGTAATGGGAGACAACTGGGGGTATTGGGAGACAACTGGGGGTAATGGGAGACAACTGGGGGTAATGGGAGACAACTGGGGTAATGGGAGACAACTGGGGGTATGGGAGACAACTGGGGGTAATGGGAGACAACTGGGGTAATGGGAGACAACTGGGGGTAATGGGAGACAACTGGGGGTAATGGGAGACAACTGGGGTAATGGGAGACAACTGGGGGTAATGGGAGACAACTGGGGGTATGGGAGACAACTGGGGTAATGGGAGACAACTGGGGGTATTGGGAGACAATTCGGGGTAATGGGAGATAACTGGGGGTAATGGGAGACAACTGGGGGTATGGGAGACAACTGGGGGTAATGGGAGACAACTGGGGGTATTGGGAGACAACTGGGGGTAATGGGAGACAACTGGGGTAATGGGAGACAACTGGGGGTAATGGGAGACAACTGGGGGTAATGGGAGACAACTGGGGTAATGGGAGACAACTGGGGGTAATGGGAGACAACTGGGGTAATGGGAGACAACTGGGGGTAATGGGAGACAACTGGGGGTAATGGGAGACAACTGGGGGTAATGGGAGGCAACTGGGGGTATGGGGGACAACTGGGGGTATGGGAGACAACTGGGGTAATGGGAGACAACTGGGGGTATGGGAGACAACTGGGGGTAATGGGAGACAACTGGGGGTATGGGGGACAACTGGGGGTATGGGAGACAACTGGGGTAATGGGAGACAACTGGGGGTATGGGAGACAACTGGGGGTAATGGGAGACAACTGGGGGTAATGGGAGACAACTGGGGGTATGGGGGACAACTGGGGGTATGGGAGACAACTGGGGTAATGGGAGACAACTGGGGGTATGGGAGACAACTGGGGTAATGGGAGACAACTGGGGGTAATGGGAGACAACTGGGGGTAATGGGAGACAACTGGGGGTATGGGGGACAACTGGGGTAATGGGAGACAACTGGGGGTAATGGGAGACAACTGGGGGTATTGGGAGACAACTGGGGGTATGGGAGACAACTGGGGTAATGGGAGACAACTGGGGGTAATGGGAGACAACTGGGGTAATGGGAGACAACTGGGGGTAATGGGAGACAACTGGGGGTAATGGGAGACAACTGGGGTAATGGGAGACAACTGGGGGTATGGGAGACAACTGGGGGTATTGGGAGACAACTGGGGGTATGGGAGACAACTGGGTTAATGGGAGACAACTGGGGGTAATGGGAGACAACTGGGGTTAATGGGAGACAACTGGGGGTAATGGGAGACAACTGGGGGTAATGGGAGACAACTGGGGGTAATGGGAGACAACTGGGGGTATTGGGAGACAACTGGGGGTAATGGGAGACAACTGGGGGTAATGGGAGACAACTGGGGTAATGGGAGACAACTGGGGGTAATGGGAGACAACTGGGGGTAATGGGAGACAACTGGGGGTATGGGAGACAACTGGGGTAATGGGAGACAACTGGGGGTAATGGGAGACAACTGGGGGTATTGGGAGACAACTGGGGTATGGGAGACAACTGGGGTAATGGGAGACAACTGGGGGTATTGGGAGACAACTGGGGGTAATGGGAGACAACTGGGGTAATGGGAGACAACTGGGGGTATTGGGAGACAAATGGGGGTATGGGAGACAACTGGGGATAATGGGAGACAACTGGGGGTAATGGGAGACAACTGGGGGTAATGGGAGACAACTGGGGGTATGGGAGACAACTGGGGGTAATGGGAGACAACTGGGGGTAATGGGAGACAACTGGGGGTATTGGGAGACAACTGGGGGTAATGGGAGACAACTGGGGTAATGGGAGACAACTGGGGGTAATGGGAGACAACTGGGGGTAATGGGAGACAACTGGGGTAATGGGAGACAACTGGGGGTATTGGGAGACAAATGGGGGTATGGGAGACAACTGGGGGCAATGGGAGACAACTGGGGGTATTGGGAGACAACCGGGGGTAATGGGAGACAACTGGGGGTAATGGGAGACAACTGGGGTAATGGGAGACAACTGGGGGTAATGGGAGACAACTGGGGGTAATGGGAGACAACTGGGGTAATGGGAGACAACTGGGGGTAATGGGAGACAACTGGGGGTAATGGGAGACAACTGGGGTAATGGGAGACAACTGGGGGTATTGGGAGACAAATGGGGGTATGGGAGACAACTGGGGTAATGGGAGACAACTGGGGGTAATGGGAGACAACTGGGGGTATGGGAAACAACTGGGGGTAATGGGAGACAACTGGGGGTATTGGGAGACAACTGGGGGTATTGGGAGACAATTCGGGGTAATAGGAGACAACTGGGGGTATTGAGAGACAACTGGGGGTGATGGGAGACAACTGGGGGTATGGGAGACAACTGGGGGTATTGGGAGACAACTGGGGGTATTGGGAGACAACTGGGGGTAATGGGAGACAACTGGGGTAATGGGAGACAACTGGGGGTATTGGGAGACAACTGGGGGTAATGGGAGACAACTGGGGGTAATGGGAGACAACTGGGGTAATGGGAGACAACTGGGGGTATGGGAGACAACTGGGGGTAATGGGAGACAACTGGGGTAATGGGAGACAACTGGGGGTAATGGGAGACAACTGGGGGTAATGGGAGACAACTGGGGTAATGGGAGACAACTGGGGGTAATGGGAGACAACTGGGGGTATGGGAGACAACTGGGGTAATGGGAGACAACTGGGGGTATTGGGAGACAATTCGGGGTAATGGGAGATAACTGGGGGTAATGGGAGACAACTGGGGGTATGGGAGACAACTGGGGGTAATGGGAGACAACTGGGGGTATTGGGAGACAACTGGGGGTAATGGGAGACAACTGGGGGTATTGGGAGACAACTGCGGGTAATGGGAGACAACTGGGGTAATGGGAGACAACTGGGGGTAATGGGAGACAACTGGGGGTAATGGGAGACAACTGGGGTAATGGGAGACAACTGGGGGTAATGGGAGACAACTGGGGTAATGGGAGACAACTGGGGGTAATGGGAGACAACTGGGGGTATTGGGAGACAACTGGGGGTAATGGGAGACAACTGGGGTAATGGGAGACAACTGGGGTAATGGGAGACAACTGGGGGTATGGGAGACAACTGGGGTAATGGGAGACAACTGGGGGTTATGGGAGACAACTGGGGGTAATGGGAGACAACTGGGGTAATGGGAGACAACTGGGGGTAATGGGAGACAACTGGGGGTAATGGGAGACAACTGGGGTAATGGGAGACAACTGGGGGTAATGGGAAACAACTGGGGTAATGGGAGACAACTGGGGGTAATGGGGGACAACTGGGGGTAATGGGAGACAACTGGGGTAATGGGAGACAACTGGGGTAATGGGAGACAACTGGGGTAATGGGAGACAACTGGGGGTAATGGGAGACAACTGGGGGTATTGGGAGACAAATGGGGGTATGGGAGACAACTGGGGGTAATGGGAGACAACTGGGGGTAATGGGAGACAACTGGGGTAATGGGAGACAACTGGGGGTAATGGGAGACAACTGGGGGTAATGGGTGACAACTGGGGTAATGGGAGACAACTGGGGGTATTGGGAGACAAATGGGGGTATGGGTGACATCACTCTTCACAGGGTATTGGGAGACAACTGGGGGTAATGGGAGACAACTGGGGGTAATGGGAGACAACTGGGGGTATTGGGAGACAACTGGGGGTAATGGGAGACAACTGGGGTAATGGGAGACAACTGGGGGTATTGGGAGACAAATGGGGGTATGGGAGACAACTGGGGTAATGGGAGACAACTGGGGGTAATGGGAGACAACTGGGGGTATGGGAAACAACTGGGGGTAATGGGAGACAACTGGGGGTATTGGGAGACAACTGGGGGTATTGGGAGACAATTCGGGGTAATAGGAGACAACTGGGGGTATTGGGAGACAACTGGGGGTAATGGGAGACAACTGGGGGTATTGGGAGACAACTGGGGGTATTGGGAGACAACTGGGGGTAATGGGAGACAACTGGGGTAATGGGAGACAACTGGGGGTATTGGGAGACAACTGGGGGTAATGGGAGACAACTGGGGGTAATGGGAGACAACTGGGGGTAATGGGAGACAACTGGGGTAATGGGAGACAACTGGGGGTAATGGGAGACAACTGGGGGTAATGGGAGACAACTGGGGGTATTGGGAGACAACTGGGGGTATTGGGAGACAATTCGGGGTAATGGGAGATAACGGGGTAATGGGAGACAACTGGGGGTATTGGGAGACAACTGGGGGTAATGGGAGACAACTGGGGGTATTGGGAGACAATTTGGGGTAATGGGAGACAACTGGGGGTAATGGGAGACAACTGGGGGTATTGGGAGACAACTGGGGGTAATGGGAGACAACTGGGGGTATTGGGAGACAACTGGGGGTAATGGGAGACAACTGGGGTAATGGGAGACAACTGGGGGTAATGGGAGACAACTGGGGGTAATGGGAGACAACTGGGGTAATGGGAGACAACTGGGGGTAATGGGAGACAACTGGGGGTATGGGGGACAACTGGGGTAATGGGAGACAACTGGGGGTAATGGGAGACAACTGGGGGTATTGGGAGACAACTGGGGGTATGGGAGACAACTGGGGTAATGGGAGACAAATGGGGGTAATGGGAGACAACTGGGGTAATGGGAGACAACTGGGGGTAATGGGAGACAACTGGGGGTAATGGGAGACAACTGGGGTAATGGGAGACAACTGGGGGTAATGGGAGACAACTGGGGGTATGGGAGACAACTGGGGTAATGGGAGACAACTGGGGGTAATGGGAGACAACTGGGGGTATAGGGAGACAACTGGGGGTATGGGAGACAACTGGGGTAATGGGAGACAACTGGGGGTAATGGGAGACAACTGGGGTAATGGGAGACAACTGGGGGTAATGGGAGACAACTGGGGGTATTGGGAGACAACTGGGGGTAATGGGAGACAACTGGGGGTAATGGGAGACAACTGGGGGTATTGGGAGACAACTGGGGGTAATGGGAGACAACTGGGGGTAATGGGAGACAACTGGGGGTATTGGGAGACAACTGGGGGTAATGGGAGACAACTGGGGTAATGGGAGACAACTGGGGGTAATGGGAGACAACTGGGGGTAATGGGAGACAACTGGGGGTATGGGAGACAACTGGGGTAATGGGAGACAACTGGGGGTAATGGGAGACAACTGGGGGTATTGGGAGACAACTGGGGGTATGGGAGACAACTGGGGTAATGGGAGACAACTGGGGGTATTGGGAGACAACTGGGGGTAATGGGAGACAACTGGGGTAATGGGAGACAACTGGGGGTATTGGGAGACAAATGGGGGTATGGGAGACAACTGGGGGTAATGGGAGACAACTGGGGGTAATGGGAGACAACTGGGGGTAATGGGAGACAACTGGGGGTATGGGAGACAACTGGGGGTAATGGGAGACAACTGGGGGTAATGGGAGACAACTGGGGTAATGGGAGACAACTGGGGGTATGGGAGACAACTGGGGGTAATGGGAGACAACTGGGGGTAATGGGAGACAACTGGGGGTATTGGGAGACAACTGGGGGTATGGGAGACAACTGGGGTAATGGGAGACAACTGGGGGTAATGGGAGACAACTGGGGGTAATGGGAGACAACAGGGGTAATGGGAGACAACTGGGGGTAATGGGAGACAACTGTGGGTAATGGGAGACAACTGGGGGTATTGGGAGACAACTGGGGGTAATGGGAGACAACTGGGGTAATGGGAGACAACTGGGGGTAATGGGAGACAACTGGGGGTATTGGGAGACAAATGGGGGTATGGGAGACAACTGGGGTAATGGGAGACAACTGGGGGTAATGGGAGACAACTGGGGGTAATGGGAGACAACTGGGTTAATGGGAGACAACTGGGGGTAATGGGAGACAACTGGGGTAATGGGAGACAACTGGGGGTAATGGGAGACAACTGGGGGTATTGGGAGACAACTGGGGGTAATGGGAGACAACTGGGGGTAATGGGAGACAACTGGGGGTAATGGGAGACAACTGGGGGTAATGGGAGACAACTGGGGGTAATGGGAGACAACTGGGGTAATGGGAGACAACTGGGGGTAATGGGAGACAACTGGGGGTAATGGGAGACAAAGACACCCGAAGTGTGTTGCTTATGTCCAGTCTGCTACGTTGTTTTGTTTTGGTGGCTGTCACTGCAGAAAGTCCCGCTTCACACAGATAGGATGTTGGAAATAGCAACAATGTTTTCAGTGCTGTGGAGGCGATCTCGGGGTATTCTGCCATGACTTGAATCCAGAAAACAGGCAGAGTTTTTGTCTGAAATACACTTTTAAGCCTGCCGTCATTTGCGATCTCCAGCATTTGATCTTCTTCTTGCAGACATGCTGGATTCATCTGCTTTGTTGACAAATGGGTCGCGGATCCATTCCTTGGCAGTTCGTGGGTCTTTTGAAGTTGAGAAGTAGCGCTCAAACTCTTTTAAAAGCACAGACAGGTGATGGTGCAGCAGACAGGTGATGGTGCAGCAGACAGGTGATGGTGCAGCAGACAGGTGATGGTGCAGCAGCTTGGTGAATGAAGGCGTGCAGCAGCTTGGTGAATGAAGGCGCAGGCTCAGTCTCACGCAAAAACCTCGCCAATGTTTGAAACATGTCCAGGTTTTTTGGGTTGGTGCACTAATTGTAAGTGTATCTTGTGTTATTTATGTTGATTTAATAAAAACAATTTTTAAAAATATAAAAAAATAAAAACAAAATAATAATAAATTCTTCTGCGGCCCGGTACCAATCGAGCCCGGTGGTTGGGGACCACTGATATAGACGATGAAGTAAGCTGGAAAATACATGTAAGTCATATAAAGAAAACATTAAAAAATGGAGTGCAAAAAAATAGAATAGAATAAAATACATACTTACAAATATTAACTACAATTATTGTACCCAACTTCAGTTGAATCATACATTGTTTATTGCATAAAGGTCTGGGGACATACATATAAAACAATCACACAACAATATTTATATTACACAAGAGAGTAATAAAGACAATTAATAGAATGGATTATAGAGACCCAACAAATGATTCATAAAGTCACACATTTTAAAATTGTATAAAAGACAACTGCTCAAATGATGTATAAAGTAAATAATAATATGCTTCCAGAAGTGGTCCAGAAGATGTTTCAGATGTGAACCAGTAAATATGAACTAAGAGGGATTTATGAGTACTCAAAAGCAAAGGTATGAACACATGTAAAACAAATATGTATATTATATAAAGGAGTTCATCTATGGAATCATCTACAATTACAAAATAAAATATGTAACACTTCATTATTTCAAAAACATATATAAAACACTATTATGAATAATTATAAAAGTGAATTATGAATATCTACACACAAAATGATTATTGTATGTAACATATTTTATGTACTGTTTATTGTCACCTTTTCAATCCAATTGTTCTGTTCATTTTAAAGTACACAAATGTGTATATTAACTCTTGTACTTGACTGAAATAAAAGCACTAATCTCAAGTGTCTAATCTATAAATGTTACAATCATACTAACAAGATTGTGTTACACACACAACAATGATGATGATCACATGTTATATGTGCTGATGTTGTTAGAAAGTCAAAGTTCAAGTTGATTTCAAATCGTGCATCTTCATTTGCTGCTGCTGTTCTCACCAGCACACTTGTGTTTCTTCCACTGGTACTTAGAAGACAATCTTTCACCACACACACTGCAACTCAACACTTTCTCTCCTGGGTGTCTTCTTATGTGTGCTCTAAGAGTCTTTAGGTGACAAAAACTTTTGTTGCAGCTTGAACAGGAAAAAGGTTTTTCACCAGAGTGCCTTCTCATGTGTGATTTTAAACTCTCATTTACTACAAAACTTTTACCACATTCTGAACATGAAAATGGTTTTTCTCCAGTGTGTGTTCTCATGTGTACTTTTAAACTTTGATTTATTAGAAAACTTTTACCACATTCTGAGCAGGAAAAAGGTTTTTCTCCAGTGTGTGTTCTCATGTGGGCTTTTAAACTTTCATTTATTACAAAACTTTTACCACATTCTGAGCAGGAAAAAGGTTTTTCTCCAGTGTGTCTTCTCATGTGTACTGTTAAACTTTCATTTACTACAAAACTTTTACCACATTCTGAACATGAAAAAGGTTTTTCTCCAGTGTGTCTTCTCATGTGGGCTTTTAAACTTTTATCTATCGTAAAACTTTTACCACATTCTGAGCAGGAAAAAGGTTTTTCTCCAGTGTGTATTCTCTTGTGTGCTTTTAGACGACAATGGTATTTAAAGGTTTTGTCACAGTGGGAACACGTGAAGTGAGTGTTGTCAGTGTGACATGTTGCATCATGTTTAGAGTGTTCATCATCAGTGTCAGGAGAGTGTGACCTTGTGTCCTCACTATCTGATAGTGGACATAACATCTTGTCTGCTTGTGATCCTCCACAGTGGTCTCCATCACCTTCTGTTGACCTGCTGCTTCTCTTCTCCTCACTCTCACCTTTGACCTCATCATCTTCACTCTTCACAGGGACACCAGTCACTGGCATCTTGGTGACATCACTCTTCACAGGGACACCAGTCACTGGCATCTTGGTGACATCACTCTTCACAGGGACACCAGTCACTGGCATCTTGGTGACATCACTCTTCACAGGGACACCAGTCACTGGCATCTTGGTGACATCACTCTTCACAGGGACACCAGTCACTGGCATCTTGGTGACATCACTCTTCACAGGGACACCAGTCACTGGCATCTTGGTGACATCACTCTTCACAGGGACACCAGTCACTGGCATCTTGGTGACATCACTCTTCACAGGGACACCAGTCACTGGCATCTTGGTGACATCACTCTTCACAGGGACACCAGTCACTGGCATCTTGGTGACATCACTCTTCACAGGGACACCAGTCACTGGCATCTTGGTGACATCACTCTTCACAGGGACACCAGTCACTGGCATCTTGGTGACATCACTCTTCACAGGGACACCAGTCACTGGCATCTTGGTGACATCACTCTTCACAGGGACACCAGTCACTGGCATCTTGGTGACATCACTCTTCACAGGGACACCAGTCACTGGCATCTTGGTGACATCACTCTTCACAGGGACACCAGTCACTGGCATCTTGGTGACATCACTCTTCACAGGGACACCAGTCACTGGCATCTTGGTGACATCACTCTTCACAGGGACACCAGTCACTGGCATCTTGGTGACATCACTCTTCACAGGGACACCAGTCACTGGCATCTTGGTGACATCACTCTTCACAGGGACACCAGTCACTGGCATCTTGGTGACATCACTCTTCACAGGGACACCAGTCACTGGCATCTTGGTGACATCACTCTTCACAGGGACACCAGTCACTGGCATCTTGGTGACATCACTCTTCACAGGGACACCAGTCACTGGCATCTTGGTGACATCACTCTTCACAGGGACACCAGTCACTGGCATCTTGGTGACATCACTCTTCACAGGGACACCAGTCACTGGCATCTTGGTGACATCACTCTTCACAGGGACACCAGTCACTGGCATCTTGGTGACATCACTCTTCACAGGGACACCAGTCACTGGCATCTTGGTGACATCACTCTTCACAGGGACACCAGTCACTGGCATCTTGGTGACATCACTCTTCACAGGGACACCAGTCACTGGCATCTTGGTGACATCACTCTTCACAGGGACACCAGTCACTGGCATCTTGGTGACATCACTCTTCACAGGGACACCAGTCACTGGCATCTTGGTGACATCACTCTTCACAGGGACACCAGTCACTGGCATCTTGGTGACATCACTCTTCACAGGGACACCAGTCACTGGCATCTTGGTGACATCACTCTTCACAGGGACACCAGTCACTGGCATCTTGGTGACATCAACCTCCTCCACTCCTTCAACATGCTGACTGATGCTGTGTTCCTCCTCTTTAATGTGAGGGGTCAGTGGGTCCTCCTCTTCCTCCTTAACGTGAGGGGTCAGTGGATCCACCTCTTCCTCCTTAATGTGAGGGCTCAGTGGGTACTCCTCTTCCTCCTTAATGTGAGGGCTCAGTGGATCCACCGCTTCCTCTTTAAAATGGGGTGTCAGTGGGTCCTCCTCTTCCTCTTTAAAATGGGGGATGAGTGGGTATTCCTCTTCTTTCTTAATGTGGGAGGGCTGTGGCTCCTCCGTCCGCATCCTGAAGCTCCACTGCTGTTGCTCAGGGTGAAGATAATCTTCACAGACGTCTGCAAGACAAACACACCATCTTTGCTCAGTCACACAATGCATTCAGTACTTTTACATGCACTTAGGAAAAACAAGTTATCGTATGAACTGTCTTGAAATCTCAGTAACGCACAAACACGCTGCTTTTTACAACATTATTCACAGGAAAATAAAAACTTTTTACTATGGATGGACGATATGGTTTCAAATTGATTTTGCAATATATTATTTCATATAGAATTACTAATAGAACCATTTCAAAACAGGCTGCACAGGCTCCTAATTTAGTTGCTGAAATATGCAGTAAAATATTACATAATTTCCAGTATTATTTTCTCAAAGAAAGTAACCAGATATTAACAGTAAATAAACAAGTACATTAATAATAATTGTTTCGACAAAATAATACAATTAGAAATGACACAATATGTTACTGCATATGTCAGCTGCCAAATTAGGAGCTTTTGTAACCAGTTTTGAAATTCTTCTATTATCAATCATATACCAAATCATATATAGTGACATATATTGTTATTAGGATATAGATTTTAGGTCTTATCGCCCATACCAAACATTGGTTCGCCGAGTCATTTTGTTTGGCCCACCAAATATATTTATTTTTTATATTCTTCAGATGTATGTGTATTAAGGGTGTAACAGTACGTGTATTTGTATTGAACTGTTTCGGTACGGAGGGTTTGGTTTGGTTCAGAGGTGTACCGAACGAGTTTCCACAAGAACATATTAAGTAGCGCACCGCACGTTGTGTAAACAATGCACACCGAGGCACAACACACGGCATGCTAGCAGCGACCGGGATACTACAACATGTAAAAGCCAGAGCTGGAAGACCCTTTTGCCTCGTTAAGATCTCCCGTTTGGTAACACTTCGGCTTCGCGGTGCAATACAACAATGAATAACATTGCTTCAACGAAGAGAAAGACAAACAAACACAGCTACCACCACCTTCAAGCAGCCTCTCCTCGGCGAGTCAGGCAGGGCTAAAGCAATAACGAATGCCGTTGGTGTTTTTATAGCAGCAGTTTTAAGACCATATTGCATTAAAAACTATATTTTGAGCCACTTCTATGGTGGAAGAACAATGAGCCCATATATCCCCTTACTGCCAAGTTAGCCATACCTGCTACCTCCGTGCACAGCGAAAGGGTATTTTCCCTAGCTGGAGACATTGTAACTGCAAGCAGGTCTGCTCTTTCTGCAGACAATGTGGATAAACTGATTTTTCTGGCAAAAAACATGAAGATTGAGTGAAAGTTACCAGGGTTAAAGGCTGAGGGGGGAAAAGAAAAGTTAATCTGAGGATGAGTTGACTTGAAACTGTTTAATGTTGCACTTTTTATATGTAGAAGAAAAGTTTTGTCACTTTATTTAATCTGAGCAACACCTTGAAGCAGTTTAATGTTGCACTTTATATGTAGAAAGGTTTTGATAAGAAACCAAGTCTGAGTCTTATCTTATTTAGTTTTCATTTTATATATATACGTATATATATACGTATATATATATATATATATATATATATATATATATATATATATATATATATATATATATATATATATATACACGTATATATATATATATATATATATATATATATATATATATATATATGTATATATATATACGTATATATATATATATATATATATACGTATATATATATATATATATATATATATATATATATATATATACACGTATATATATATATATATATATATATATATATATATATATATATATATATATATATATATATATGTATATATATATACGTATATATATATATATATATATATATACGTATATATATATATATATATATATATATATATATATATATATATATATATATATATATATATATATATATATATATATATATATATATATATATATATATCTGTCCAGAGTCGGGACCCGGGGTGGACCGATCGCCTGTGCATCGGTTGGGGACATCTCTGCGCTGCTGACCCGTTTCCGCTCGGGATGGTCTCCGGCTGGCCCCACTATGGACTGGACTCTCACTATTATGTTAGATCCACTATGGACTGGACTTTCACAATATTATACTAGACCCACTCGACGTCCATTGCATCCGGTCTCCCCGAGAGGGGGGGGGGGGGGGGGTCACCCACAGCTGCGGTCCTCTCATTCACATCGACTTCCCACTGGGTTGTGAATTTTTCCTTGCCCTTTTGTGGGCTCTGAACCGAGGATGTTGTTGTGGCTTGTGCAGCCCTTTGAGACACTTGTGATTTAGGGCTATATAAATAAACATTGATTGATATATGTTGACCACATGAACCCTGGCAATGGACCCTGTGTGTATATGTATGTTATTGTTATGCTTAGCATTCATGACTGCCTGCTGTTGCACTGATCAGCCTAGTGGTGGCTCACATCCATCACACACACAGCTATTTTAAAGCAATGTTAAAAGGATAAAGCCATTGTTTACAAATTTTGGTAAATAAATAACCAGAAAATGTATATTTTGTTGTTTTCTTACCGTACCAAAAATGAACCGAACCGTGACCTCTAAACCGAGGTACGTACCGAACCGAAATTTTTGTGTACCGTTACACCCTTAGTGTATATGTTAAAAATGTGGTACTCCTGTTCTACATCCCGTGGAAGTGCCATGTCATGGGGATGGTGTGCTTTTAACTAAGGGTGTGACGATACGGTCAGTTTACCAAAGGATACTCGATATTGGCTTTAGGAGAACGAGACGATATTCTGGTGGTTAACATGATTCTTACACGTATGTGTACTTCATGTGTATATGAATGTACTTTCCCTTGTGTGCTTAGTTTTACTGTAACTTCATTGTGGATAATATCTATAAACAACCTCAATTGTTTGTCATCTTTAATTTGAAGGACTGTTTACTTATCTGACGAATTCAAAGGAAACTGCACTTTTTGAAAAATGTCGCCTATCATTCACAATCCTTATATAAGACGTGTTTTAAATTTTTATGTATTCTAATTAGTAAATAAACGTGAGCAAAAATCAGCTAACATTGGAGTCAATGGAGCTCCTCTATTAGACCCACAAAGTCCTCCAAATAACCATCCAAAAACTGCCAACAATACTCCATTTACATTTTGTGACCTGAATAATAACCAAGTATTAGCGACATTGTTATTATAAGGGCTAACATTAAGGACCTACTTTTAGCGGCGCATTGATCACAGAAGTAACTGTTATGTCCTGCACTAAGCTGGGCCTTCATAGGGGCCTGGTGTTAGCTCACGTGAATCTATGCAGCCTGTATCAGGAAGTAGAGTGTATTATCACAGATCATTTTATTAATATCTTTGCCATTTCTGAGACCCACCTTGATGATTCCTTTTCTGATTCAGTTGTAGCCATTGAGGGGTTCTCAATTTTTAGGAAAGATAGCAACAGGTTTGGGGGTGGGGTGGCTATTTATGTTCAGAATCATGTATCTATCAAAGTGCGTAATGATTTGATGAGGGAGAGCATTGAAGCTATTTGTGTGCAGGTATTTGAAACCAATTCTAGTATTCTGTTTCTATAGGCCTCCTAGTGCTGATGCTCTGTATCTGAAGGAGTTATGTGAGATGTTTGACAGGATATCAGATGAGAATAGAGACATCTATTTACTGGGTGATATGAATGTTGACTGGCTGGGACACGGGTGTACAAACAAAAATAAGTTACTATCCATTTTAAATAATTGCAATCTGTCCCAAATTGTTGCCCCTCCCACGAGAATAGGTAGTAATAGTGATGGTATTATTTTAGCTACATGCATTGATCATATTTATACAAATGTTCCGGACCAATGCTCCAAAGCAGTCTCGGTTCCTGTAGGTTTTACTGACCACAATATACTAGCAGTCACTAGAAGGACAAGGGTTCCTAAACCGAAAGCGAAAATTATTTTTACAAGGTCTTATAAGAGATTTGATGAAGAATGTTTCATTGATGATATATCCTGTTTAAATTGGAACGAGGTGTGCAGTGAGGAAGACCCTGAGGCTGCACTGGACTTATTTATGTTAATGTACATGAGTGTTGTGGACAAGCATGCCCCTTTGAAGAAGTTTTCTGTCAAAACTAAGTCTGCCCCATGGATTGATAATGGACTTAGGAGTTTAATGACAGAAAGAGACATGGCTAAAAAAGCCTCCGTCAACTCAGGTTTAATTGATGACAGGCATAAGTACTGTTCCTTAAGAAACCAGGTCACAAAGTTAAACAAACTGAAAAAAAGGGAATATTACAAACAGAGGTTATATGATGTGAGATATGATAGCAAAAACTTATGGAATGTTTTGAATGAAATCATGGGTAGAAAGAACAATGTCTGTACACCTTTTGTGGAATCAAATGGGTTGGTACTCACTAAGCCATGTGACATTGCCAATCATTTTAACAACTATTATGTTGACAAGGTATCTCAATGAAGGCATGGTATGCATATATCCAATAACAACAAATCAGCTGACCTCATTAGGAATATTATAATGGATAATAAGGACTGTGAATTCAATTTTCATCAGGTTGAAGTCAGTGAGGTTGAGAGGTTACTACACTCTCTTGCGGACAACAAAGTAGCTGGTGTAGACAACCTGGAGAGTAAGTTACTGAAAATGACTGCTGGTATCATATCAGTGCCTGTATGTCATATTTTTAATAAATGTTTACAAGTGGACCTGTGTCCAAAGATATGGAAGGTGGCTAAGGTTACTCCTCTACATAAGATATGGAAGGTGGCTAAGGTTACTCCTCTACATAAGGATACCAAATTGGCTTTCAATGAGGGCAGTTCTAGACCAATAAGCATCCTACCTGGGTTATGTAAAATACTGGAGAAATGTGTGTATGCACAAATTCAAGCTTACTTTCAATCAAATGGGCTAGCAACTGATTGTCAACATGCAAATAGAACGGGCCACTCTACGTCCACTGCTCTTATACAAATGACGGACGATTGGCTTAATGCTCTAGATAATTCTATGTTGCTTGGAGCTGTGCTGTTAGATTTTAGTGCTGCATTTGACGTGATTGACCACTCTCTTTTAATTGACAAATTTAAATGTTATGGTTTTAATACTTCTGCTTTAATGTGGATACAGAGTTATTTGTCCTCAAGATCACAACAGGTGTATCTTAATGGCAGCTTGTCTAATAGCAGAAGTTTAGATTGTGGTGTTCCACAGGGAAGTTGCCTGGGACCTTTACTATTTTCTATATTCACCAATAGGGTTGGGTATCGTTTGAATTCGAGCGATTCCGATTCCGATTCTTTGTTTCGATTCCGATTCCTGACGATTCTCGATTCCGATTCTTTTAAGAGGCAGGGTCAAAAAAAAGTTTAGGATATTTTAAATGAGCTAGCTAACTTACAGTCTTTCTGAAGGAAATAGTCTGACATTCTCCATCAATTTTAATTCTATTAACTTTTTATGAACTTTACTATAAATTCCTCACAGGGCTGTTTTCAACTAGAATATAAAATCTATGAACTTGAATATAAATATTATAAATTATGAATACATTTTCCCAGGGGTACACTTTCCTCAAGAGAGCTTTATTTTTGAAAACCTCATGAAAACACATTTACACATAAGTGTATGATGCTGCAGGAAACCTCATGAAAACACATTTACACACACAAGTGTATGATGCTGCAGGAAACCTCATGAAAACACATTTACACACACAAGTGTATGATGCTGCAGGAAACCTCATGAAAACACATTTACACACACAAGTGTATGATGCTGCAGGAAACCTCATGAAAACACATTTACACACATAAGTGTATGATGCTGCAGGAAACCTCATGAAAACACATTTACACACACAAGTGTATGATGCTGCAGGAAACCTCATGAAAACACATTTACACACACAAGTGTATGATGCTGCAGGAAACCTCATGAAAACACATTTACACACACAAGTGTATGATGCTGCAGGAAACCTCATGAAAACACATTTACCGTATTTTCCGCACCATAAGCCGCACCTAAAAACCACAATTTTTGTCAAAAGCAGACAGTGCGGCTAATAACCCGGTGCGCCTTATATATGGATTAATATTCATATTTATTTTCATAAGGTTTAGGTCTCGCAACTACGGTAAACAGTCGCCATCTTTTTTCCCCGTAAAAGAGGAAGCGCTTCTTCTTCTACGGTAAGCAACCGCCCCCATAGAAGAGGAAGCGCTTCTTCTTCTACTGTAAGCAACCGCCAAGGTGAGCACCCGCCCCCGTAGAAGAAGAAGCTCGCGGATATTTCATTTCATTTGTTTTTCTGTAAAGACAACAAAATGTCTCCTACTAAGAGACACGCGTACAAGGTTCCACTGACTTTTGATATTCCTGTGAACCGCACTGTGGATACAACGGGAGCACGTACGGTGAATATTCGCACCACAGGGAATGAGAAGTCGTCCTACTGTGGTTCTAGCTTGCCATGCTAACGGCCAGAAACTTCCACCCACGGTGATATTCAAAAGGAAGACCTTGCCAAAAGAGAACTTTCCAGCCGGCGTCATCATAAAAGCTAACTCGAAGGGATGGATGGATGAAGAAAAGATGAGCGAGTGGTTGATAGACGTTTACGCGAAGACACCGGGTGACTTTTTTCACGCAGCGCCGTTCCTGTTGATCTACGACTGCATGCGCGTCCACATCACAGATGGTGTCAAAAAACAAGTGAAGCACACCGAAGAAGAAGAATTCGAGGGATTTGTAGATGAGTAATAACTTCAGAAAGTGAGCTTTAAATGTTTATTTTGTGTGTTGCGTGACACTAACGTATGAGCAACGTTGAGTTATTGATGTTGCTATTGCTCTGCACTATTTTGAGTGTTACTATTTTTGTGATTGCACATTTGCACATTACATTTTGGGAGTGAACAGAGTTGTTAGAACGCTGGTTTGTAATATATTATTAAAGTTTGACTGACCTATCTGACTGTTTTGTTGACATTCCCTTTAGCGTAGCGTAGGTGCGGCTAATAGCACGGGGCGGCTAATAGGTAAACAAAGTTTTGAAATATGCCGTTCATTAAACGTGCGGCTAATAACACGGGGCGCCTTATGGTGCGGAAAATACGGTACACACACAAGTGTATGATGCTGCAGGAAACCTCATGAAAACACATTTACACACACAAGTGTATGATGCTGCAGGAAACCTCATGAAAACACATTTACACACACAAGTGTATGATGCTGCAGGAAACCTCATGAAAACACATTTACACACACAAGTGTATGATGCTGCAGGAAACCTCATGAAAACACATTTACACACACAAGTGTATGATGCTGCAGGTACTTAAAAATGTTAGCGTGCTCCCACTGATGGGCTAACCTGGTGCAGAAAAGCAAATAAACAATAAGAAACAACTTGCAAAAGCCAGTCCAGATTAGCAGCAGGTACAGTATAACATCCGAGACAGGTGTTGTTTAGGAAAATGAGCATATCCGCCTTCTCAGGCAGGATGTTCTGGACAGATATAGTGTCTCCTGCTGTGGAAAATACACCTTCGCTGGGTGTGGAAGAAGCTTGAAGACGGGACACGCATGTACTCCATGAACTAGTCGGAGGTGCTTTATCATGTTTGACGTGCACCCTCCTAAGCACGAAAGAGTCCTGTCGCACGTGTTACATTTCGCGGTTATTTCATTTTTTTTGTAAAGTAAAGCCCCACTTTGGACCGCCGACGCCTGCTATCCATGCTTGACTGACTCGCTCGGCTACATAGGCTCGGCTGTGCTAACACTTCCGGCGGTGGGCGCTTCTTCGTTGGTGTTCAGCGGCTTCTTCTTCCGGTCGGCGGACATATTTTTTTCCGGTCTGCGGCGTGACAGCTGACTGGGTATCGAAATTTAAACTTATGAACGATTCCGGGAGAATTGGAAAGTTAGTCCCGGTTCCAATCGATACTCGATACCCAACCCTACCTGTAACTACACGGTTAATACTTTCCAGCCTGGCGAAGGTTAACAATGCTGTTGCTAACGACGCCATTGAAGCTAACTTAGCAACCGGACCTCACAGAGCTATGCTAAAAACATTAGCTATCCACCTACGCCAGCCAGCCCTCATCTGCTCATCAACACCCGTGCTCACCTGCGTTCCAGCGATCGACGGTGCGACGAAGGACTTCACCCGATCACAGATGCGGTCGGCGGCCCGGAGACGGAGGAAGTTAAGGTGAGTTCGGCGGCTAGCGCGTCTGCTATACATCTCAAAGTCCTCCTGGTTGTGTTGCTGTAGTCCGCCGCTAATACACCGATCCCACCTACAACTTTCTTCTTTGCAGTCTTCATTGTTTATTAAACAAATTGCAAAAGATTCACCAACACAGATGTCCAGAATCACGTGGAATTTTGTGATGAAAACAGAGCTGTTTGTTTTGGATACAATGTGTCCCAATACTTCCGTTTCAACCATTGACGTCACGCGCATACGTCATCATACATAGACATTTTCAACCGGAAGTTTAGCGGGAAATTCAAAATGTCACTTTATAAGTTAACCCGGCCGTATTGGCATGTGTTGCAATGTTAAGATTTCATCATTGCTATATAAACTATCAGACTGCGTGGTCGCTAGTAGTGGCTTTCAGTAGGCCTACTTTTAGCGGCGCATTGATCACAGAAGTAACTAGCTTATGCTGCTATATTGACACACTGAGCTGCTTTCTCGCCTCTAAGATGGTGAAAGCTAATTCTAGATTATAAATCATGCTTCTCACTTATGTAGTAGAAGGTTGTGGACATAAACCGAGAACTTGGTCAACTTTAACATCCAACTTAGACCTGGAGATGGCAAGAAAGACACGGAAATACACTCTTTTGCACCCACCCTTTTTTACCCTTTGTGAGGATTAATTCTTCATCTAAACGGGAAGATATGAACATCCCATCAGTCGGCATCCCAGTGAGAGCAGACATTGTATGCTTAAAATGAGCAAGATATGTAAATATGACATGTTATTAAGAATGTTACTACATTACATATATACTTACAGTGTGTATTTAAAATGTTGAAGGTTTTAGGATGATATTTAGAACACTTTATAGGCAGAATAGAGCGGCTACCAATGACTCAATTGTTAGCTAACTTTTGCTAAGGTTTATTTTCTATTTAGGATGTGTAGTGGAATTCCTGCCCTTTTGTTATTTGGTTGATGTATAAAGCTAGAAGGAGAAGATTGCCAATCATGTAGACGTGTCTGCCAAAGTCCGGAGAGAGAGAGCGAGGTCGGAATGCATTAGGGAGGACATGACATGGCAGGCTGACATTGTACAAGATATTAGTATTAACCATTGACCTGCTCAGTGGCCTTGTGGTTAGAGTGTCTGCCCTGAGACTGGAAAGTCGTGAGTTCAAACCCTGGCCGAGTCATACCAAAGACCACCTTGCTTGGCACTCAGCATCAAGGGTTGGGGGTTAAATCACCAAATGACTCCAGAGCGCGGCCTCCGCTGCCCTCACCTCCCAGGGGGTGAACTTGGGGGTGGGTCAAATGCAGAGGATCATTTCACCACACCTAGTGTGTGACTACCGTTGGGACCTTAACTTTAACTTACATAGGGACTGTGAATGATTCCAAAAAGTGCAGTTCCCCTTGAAATGAGAAAATAGAACAACAAGATATCATGTGAAGTGAATTATATTTATATAGCGCTTTCCTCTGGTGACTCAAAGCCCTTTACATAGTGAAACCCAATACCTAAGTTCCATTTAAAGCAGTGTGGGTGGCACTGGGAGCAGGTGGGTAAAGTGGCTTGCCCAAGGACACAACGGCAGTGACTAGGATGGCAGAAGCTGGGATCGAACCTGGAACCCTCAAGTTGCTGGCACGGCCGCTCTACCAACCGAGCTGTACCGCCCCAAGTAACAAGAACAGAATATATGAATAATAAAATGCCTCATAGCAAATGTGATGAATTCATCTTAATACTGTCCTTTTTCAGGCTTTCCCTTTTAAAGGGCAAAGTCCTCGCAGGGTCTTTTGTCCTAATGACTGTCTGGTTAAAGTGAGGAGACTATAATTTAGGAAAACTATTTATTTACAAATGGACTAGAATAAGTCACTCATTTTTAAGTTGGGATATAATTAAAATAATGAAGGATGAAGTGATTAAGATAGATTAGAATAGGCCGTGCAACTAATCATATGTCCTGAGTTCCAGTTGAAACTGGGTGCAAGTTCATGCCCACGCACATACACTCTTATCACCCACATTCTTGCCACACATTCTTGCCACGCACATACACTCGTATCGCCCACATTCTTGCCACGCACATACACTCTTATCGCCCACATTCTTGCCACACATTCTTGCCACGCACATACACTCGTATGGCCCACATTCTTGCCACACATTCTTGCCACGCACATACACTCGTATGGCCCACATTCTTGCCACTGTTTACGTGGCTTCTTGGCCCAGGTCTGAAGGACAACACCAGATATGAAGTCAGAGTCCAGGGAGAAAAAAGCAGCAGAAGGAACCTTCCTGGTGTTACCTGACGGCACCACCACCAAGCTGCAACACCACTACAAAGGCTCCTCCATGCTGGTGCTCGTACCACCTGGCTGGTTGGTTAGGCTCGTACCCGCCTACCAAGCCAAAGACTTAGGTCCAATGACGAAACAGGGCGCTGATTGGACCGACACGCAAATACCACATTTTCAACACTCCCCATTGTCGGTTAAAAACATAGCTATGGGCTGCACTTTGGACACACCTGCTGTAGGAGCTAGCAGCTACACAACCGCTAAGCTAAAACTGCACATTTAAGCATATCAAATAATTATAGTTGCTTAATACGTACACAAAGTCTCCAAAACAGAAGTCTGATAGAAAGTAACCAGTAACAAAGGTGTCCGCATCATTCAACTTTCTGCGCCATGAGTTTGACTTAATGAATTATTGTGGCCACTAGGTGTTGTGAAAGATCAAATTACCATTGCAAAAGTAATCCGTCATAAGTTTAGTGTTTTTCTTATATGTGTGTCAATATGTGTAAGCATACTTTGTGGCTTTCACCAGTAGGGTCGCTATCGCTATAAGGGTCAGTCGATATCGCTTTGGGGTCTGCAACCCTAATGCCGCCATCCAGTGGTCCACAGAGGCTGAAAAGGCTTTCATTGACCTCCAACATGACCTGTCCTCCACCTCCGCTTTTGCTGCCCTTTTCTTGGATGTTTCTGAAAGTGCCTTTTTTCAGAAACAAAAGGGCGAGAAGAGCTGGACGAAGTGGCTAGGGAGAGGGAAGTCTGGGCTTCCCTGCTTAGGCTGCTGCCCCCGCGACCCAACCTCGGATAAGTGGAATAAGATGGATGGAGGAAATGACTGCTGTCTGATAATCACATTAATAACACAATAACAATCATGTGTCTGACTACACCTTTTAATCACAATTAATCTAACACGTCATGTTCATGATGAAATATAAAGTTAGTAAACATGTGAGAGTAAGAAGTAAACAAACCTGTTCTGTGTAACACAACTTGAGGTTTCTTGAAAACAGCGTCCAGTAGTTGACGTAGTCTTTTGTTCTTCTTTCGTCCGAGAAAGTTCCTCTTTGTACTCTGCTATCGTTCTTTCACACATTTTCACACAATCACAACACTTTACACTCACACTTGATCTTAACTAAGCGATGTGTTGATCAAATCCGCCTCTCTTTGTTAGCAGCTAACAAGCTAAGCTAACTAGCATGTTAAGCTAACTAGCGCGCTAAAACAACTAGTATGCAAAGCTAACTAGCGCGCTAAAACAAGTAGCAAGCTAAGCGGGCCTAATAATGTCCAAAGTTGAGTGAGACGAGTGGAGTTTATCCTGACACGGAGGATGAATAAAGTGTAGTTAGTAGCGAGGCTTAGAAGCGTGTGTGGCGTAAAGGAGGACTTTGCTGCAAAGCGCATATCCTCCACGCATGCGTCACTTAGGGGCGGGGCCAAAGAGTCAGTGATGGGCAAGTCATGAACGAACCGTTCAAAATGTATGTTTTCATGGTGTCCACACAAAAAACATGGCAACAAATGATACTTCCAAATATATCAACCGTATTTGACTTTTAATCAGGTATATATGAAAATAATGAAAAAGTATTGTTTTTAATGCACTTATTTTCGCTCTTGTTATCTGCCCCACGTGTTTTATGCTCATAATGTATTATCTAACCACAAAGATGGACCACTATTTGTAAGAACTGGCTGTTGGCTTGCCTTACACAGTCCTACAGAACATGTGATTTCCTATTCCAGCAGATACTATACTTGAAATTACAAACAACCGAACGCCTGATTGTAGAACATTGTGTCATCTAGTTATTAACAATTTTAGCAGCTTTGGTTCATTATCATCCATTATACAGATGTGAATAAAAATGTGAGTTGTGTGGAAGGAAGAAAATAAGCTTGATCTCCTCTGTGAAATGATTGTATGTCATCATCATCATCATCAGCCGTTGTCAGTCCACTGCTGGATGAAAGCCTCAGCATGTTTGTGCCATAGTGAAGGATCTCTAGCTGCTCCCTCCTTGCCACTGCACTGTTCCCCAATATTTGTCTATTTCATCTCGCCATCTCACTCTTGGTCTTCCTCTATTTCTGCTCCCATCCATGGGTCTCCATGATGTCATTAGGGAAGTCCATCTATTATCTGTTGTCCTACTGATATGTCCAGCCCACTTCCACTTACTTCATTTGATAGTTGTCATAATGTCTTGGACTTGCGTTTGTTTTCTCACCCATTCATTTGTTTTTCTGTCTTTATATGTGATTCTGAGCATATTTCTTTCCATGTTGTGTTGTGCTGCTGCTATTTTCTTTTCCATTTAATTTGACAACGCCCAGGTTTCAGCTCCATATGTCATGGTTGGTAACACGCATTGATTAAAGACCTTTCTTTCTTTTTAGGTTTAACGGTATTTCTCCTCTCATGATGTTGCTCAGTTTTCCATATTGGCACCAGCCCAATCTGATTCTCCTCCCTATCTCCTGTTCTTGACTCTTTTCTTTCAGGCTAAATCTCTGCCCCAGATACATATATTCATTAACTTCATCAATTTCATTTCCATTAACAGTCAGGGGTCCATGAGGTACCATGGAATTTGCCATAACTTTTGTTTTCTTCATATTCATTTTCAAACCACAACTTTTTTTTTTTTAAATTTTATGTATAATCTCTCAAATCTCCTGTTTTCATTTTGAAGTTTACACAAAGATGAAGATAAAAGTAAAAAGGGTGATGTGCTTTTGAAGAAGGAATAATTATTTGAAAGTAATTTCTCAGTTTGGTGGTTTTGATAAGACAGAAAATATTGTTTGACTCAGAAATGATTTCAGTCCTTCATGTTGACGTTACCAGTTCACCTCCAAGGACTCCATGTATCATCACAAGTCCTTCAGCAATGATGAATGTAGATATTATCAATCACAGGGAAGGTGTTTATTATTATTTTTAGATACTATGCGCCTTCGTTTTAGCTGGAAAAGGGCGAGAATAGCCTACATCTTCCTCCAGAAGAGAACATGTCTGTGACCTCTCAGATGATCCAGAAACTGGAACCTCCCACTAGGGGTGTTGCTAAGCATAAAGCTCGACTAGAACACAGCCCCCACTATAATTACTTTGGACCCCTCCAAACACACACACACACACACACACACACACACACACACACACACACACACACACACACACACACACACACACACACACACACACACACACACACACACACACACACACGCACACACACACACATTTGTCTCTGCTTAAAGGGAAATAATTATGACATGTAGTCTCTTCTCAAGGATAGGGCTTCAAGGATAGTGCTATCACTTCTGCATTCCGAAGTCCAAATTAGGGCCTCTTCCCTATGAGGAGTGATCCAGCCCACCTGTGAATGTCAAACTAAGGGGTCTTATCTTATTATGTGCTCAAACTGAAATATTACTATTTACTTAAACTTGGTCGTTGGCTTTCTCCAAGGTGAATATAAACCTTCACCATAAGAAAACATAATATGAGTTAATTAATTCACTTCAGTATCTAATGGTGCATCACAATTGGTGTTTTGTAGAAAGAATGTTGTTCCGGGTTTGCGTGGGCCTTGTGTGTCCTCACCCAGCCAGTCTCTGGTAAACAATGTCCCATCATGCTGACATCCACTGAATGTATTCCGTCCTCCGTGTCTGTGTCCGTGACGTAAACAAGTTGACAGATAGCTAACATGAAGATCCCAAGGAAAGGGAAGAAAGAGTCCAGGCCTTTTATCTTTCAGAAGCTTTAGTGGTTTTCACAGAGAATGCACTTTTCCTTTCTTCTTGTCTAATTGGTCATTTCTTTCTTTGTTTTCTCTTTTCCTTGTATGTATTTTTGCTTTTGTTATCTTCTCTTTTTTGTTGTTGTAAAACTGTATTAGAGAGACACAAATATATGTGAAATAACCACCACTAAGTAACTACATTTCAACAAATGTTTGCTGCATAATATGTTTTCACACACACAATAGCATGTAAACAGTGCTCATAAAGTGCTGTAAATAGGCCTACATAGCCCATGTAACACTCAAAGCCACACATGAATAAGATTGACATTTACAAACATTGCACCCTCCCTCAGAGGAGTAAGCTAGCGAGCAAAGAAGCTACATGCTAAGTAGCAACAAGCTAAACAGTAGAACAAGCTATCGTCGCACAGTGCTATCTTTTCATTTACACGCACACACAACGTCTTCATGTTACTCATAAAATAGACACATGAAATGTTTCCAAGGCACTTTGTGGGAAGAAACAACAAACTTGGAGCGCTGAAACATGTAAACCTGTCTCGTGTGTAAACAAGTGGGCGTCTGACTGGCGTGCAGAGACTACCGGAAACTAGAGGAGGGAACAACTCGCCTTCAAAATAAAGGTCCCTTCTCATTACCTGATAATGTTACGTCACAGAATGTGAGGGGTCATAAAAGAGCACATAAACATACATACGCCAGCCCCTGGGGTCCACTTCCCAAGGATGCAAAATGGTGGCGCATTGAAATGTAGCAGCTTGAAGACGCTTTTGGGAGTGTACAGCGATTTGGCAAAAAACACCCGTCATTTCTGTCAATTTCATGGCTGGCTCAAAGCGTGAACACTCTGTGATCACATACGACCGACAGACAATTCTGGATGTGGATGGATCGGGTCGTCCCAAGGGGATGGGTCAAATGCAGAGGACACATTTCACCACACCTAGTGTGTGTGTGACAATCATTGGTACTTTAACTTTCAACTTTAACTTATAGACTGAAAGATGCATGTACGGTGGACCTCTTCGCTAGCATGGGAATACTTTGCGGGCTACATCGAGCGGCCTTTGTAGCAGCGGAATCATGTATTAGCGGGGACCGCCAATGGAGGCGACGTAAGCGGTGCGAGCGGAAGCAGAAGCGGGGATGCCGAGCGGGGCTAACAACAAAGGGTAAAGCTAACCAAAGAAGCGTGGAGTGTCCGGGTAAGAAGTCATTTAAACTAGAACTAGCCGGCGTCAGGCTGGATAATCCCTGCACACATAGCAATTCTCTTAGAATAAAACATAACTCACATAATGTTTTTTCTTTTGTGACCGTGTCAGAGGCAGTCACACATTGTACTGAGGTGGCTAACTATGATGCGTTCAGTTTATCGCAGCATCAAGCAAACAATCTGAAAATTCCCGTCGTATCAATTCCTAGATATGGTCAAAACTATTTAAAGTGCACTACGCATAATAAACGCAACATTATTAATATTGTTACTTCGGATAATTTCAACAAACAATCCTCAAAACAGCCCACTACCTATAATATGGGCTTTTTAAACATAAGATCATTATCTTCCAAAACGTTATTAGTTAATGAAGTCATTAGAGACAACAAACTTGACGTCGTTGGTCTCGCCGAGACCTGGCTCAAACCAGACGATTTTTTTGCGCTAAATGAGGCATCTCCTCCTAACTATACCAATACACATGTTGCCCGACCTCTTAAAAGGGGAGGGGGTGTTGCACTAATATACAATGAAAACTATAATCTTACACCTAACCTAAATAATAAATATAACTCGTTTGAGGTGCTCACTTTGAGGTTTGTCACACCGCTGCCTCTCCACCTGGCTGTTATCTACCGCCCCCCTGGGCCCTATTCGGACTTCATCAGTGAATTCTCAGAGTTTGTTGCTGATCTAGTGACGCACGCCGACAATATAATCATAATGGGGGACTTTAATATCCATATGAATACACCATCGGACCCTCCATGCGTGGCGCTCCAGACTATAATTGATAGCTGTGGTCTTACACAAATAATAAATGAACCCACGCATCGCAACGGTAATACGATAGATCTAGTGCTTGTCAGGGGTATCACCACCTCTAAAGTTACGATACTCCCGTACACTAAAGTAATGTCCGATCATTACCTTATAAAATTCGAAGTTTTGACTCATTGTCAACAAACTAATAATAATAATAATAATAACTACTATAGCAGCCGCAACATTAATGCTGCCACAACGACGACTCTTACTGACCTACTGCCTTCGGTAATGGCACCATTCCCAAATTATGTGGGCTCTATTGATAACCTCACTAACAACTTTAATGACGCCCTGCGCGACACCATTGATAGTGTAGCACCGCTAAAGCTAAAAAGGGCCCCTAAAAGGCGTACCCCATGGTTTACAGAAGAAACTAAAGCCCAGAAATGATCATGTAGAAAGCTGGAACGCAAATGGCGTGCGACTAAACTTGAGGTTTTCCATCAAGCATGGTGTGATAGTTGAATAACTTATAAACGCATGCTTACCTCAGCTAAAGCTAAATATTACTCAAATCTCATCCACCTCAACAAAAATGATCCTAAATTTCTGTTTAGTACAGTAGCATCGCTAACCCAACAAGGGACTTCTCCCAGTAGCTCCACCCACTCAGCAGATGACTTTATGAATTTCTTTAATAAGAAAATTGAAGTCATTAGAAAGGAGATTAAAGACAACGCATCCCAGCTACAACTGGGCTCTATTAACACAAATACGACTGTATATACGACGGACACTGCCCTCCAAAATAGTTTCTCTCTCTTTGATGAAATAACATTAGAGGAATTATTACAGCGTGTAAGTGGGACAAAACAAACAACATGTTTACTTGACCCACTTCCTGGGAAACTTATCAAGGAGCTTTTTGTATTATTAGGTCCATCAGTGTTAAATATTATAAACCTATCACTTTCCTCTGGTACTGTTCCTCTAGCATTCAAAAAAGCGGTTATTCATCCTCTGCTCAAAAGACCTAACCTCGATCCTGACCTCATGGTAAACTACCGACCGGTCTCCCACCTTCCGTTTATCTCGAAAATCCTCAAAAAAATTGTTGCACAGCAGCTAAATGAACACTTAGTGACTAACAATCTCTGTGAACCTTTTCAATCCGGTTTCAGGGCAAATCACTCTACGGAGACAGCCCTCGCAAAAATGACTAATGATCTATTGCTAACGATGGATTCTGATGCGTCATCTATGTTGCTGCTTCTTGATCTTAGCGCCGCTTTCCATACTGTTGATCATAATATTTTATTACAGCGTATCAAAACGCGTATTGGGATGACAGACTTAGCCTTGTCTTGGTTTAACTCTTATCTTACTGACAGGATGCAGTGTGTCTCCCATAACAATGTGACCTCGGACTATGTTAAGGTAACGTGCGGAGTTCCCCAGGGTTCGGTTCTTGGCCCTGCACTCTTTAGTATTTACATGCTGCCGCTAGGTGACATCATACGCAAGTACGGTGTTAGCTTTCACTGTTATGCTGATGACACCCAACTCTACATGCCCCTAAAGCTGACCAACACGCCGGATTGTAGTCAGCTGGAGGCGTGTCTTAATAAAATTAAACAATGGATGTCCGCTAACTTTTTGCAACTCAACGCTAAGAAAACGGAAATGCTGATTATCGGTCCTGCTCAACACTGACATCTATTTAATAATACCACCTTAACATTTGACAACCAAACAATTAAACAAGGAGACTCGGTAAAGAATCTGGGTATTATCTTCGACCCAACTCTCTCGTTTGAGTCACACATTAAGAGTGTTACTAAAACAACTCTCTTGTTTGAGTCACACATTAAGAGTGTTACTAAAACGGCCTTCTTTCATCTCCGTAATATCGCTAAAATTCGTTCCATCTTGTCCACAAGCGATGCTGAGATCATTATCCATGCGTTCGTTACATCTCGTCTCGATTACTGTAACGTTTTATTTTCGGGCCTCCCTATGTCTAGCATTAAAAGATTACAGTTGGTACAAAATGCGGCTGCTAGACTTTTGACAAAAACAAGAAAGTTTGATCATATTACGCCTATACTGTATATACCTTTATATACATATATATATATACCTATACTGGCTCACTTGCACTGGCTTCCTGTGCACCTAAGATGCGACTTTAAGGTTTTACTACTTACGTATAAAATACTACACGGTCAAGCTCCTGCCTATCTTGACGATTGTATTGTACCATATGTCCCGACAAGAAATCTGCGTTCAAAGAACTCCGGCTTATTAGTGATTCCCAGAGCCAAAAAAAAGTCTGCGGGCTATAGAGCGTTTTCTATTGGGGCTCCAGTACTCTGGAATGCCCTCCCGGTAAAAGTTAGAGATGCTACCTCGGTTGAAGCATTTAAGTCTCATCTTAAAACTCATTTGTATACTCTAGCCGTTAAATAGACTCCCTTTTTAGACCAGTTGATCTGCCGTTTCTTTTCTTTTCTTTTCTACACTGCTCCCAACCCGGGGTGGACCGCTAGCCTGTCCATCAGATGGGGACATCTCTACGCTGCTGACCCGTCACCACTCGGGATGGTTCCTGCTGGCCCCACTATGGACTGGACTTTCGCTGATGTGTTGGACTTTCACACACAATATTATGTCAGACCCACTCCACATCCATTGCTTTGCTTTCGGTCTCCCCTAGGGGGGGGGGGTTACCCACATATGCGGTCCTCTCCAAGGTTTCTCATAGTCATTCACATTGACGTCCCACTGGGGTGAGTTTTCCTTGCCCGTATGTGGGCTCTGTACCGAGGATGTCGTTGTGGCTTGTACAGCCCTTTGAGACACTTGTGATTTAGGGCTATATAAATAAACATTGATTGATTGATTGATTGATTGATTGATAGTTCATTCATTTTCAAAATGTAGTTCTATGTTGTCATTCAGATGGTCAATAAAATAATGGCGAAAGGTTGAAATCACCGTCAGTTTGGTTGGTTACTGGACGAGCTGGAAAGCACATATTCTGATCTCCTGTTGCACAACAAAGTCTGGTGGCTGTCCAGAGGCGAGATGCTGAAACGCTTTGGGAGAGGTGAAAAGCTTTCTGGGCAGCAAAGGGCTCACATATCCTGTGTTGGAACAGCCAGAGTGGCTGGAAAAGCTCCACTTCATGGTAGACATGACACACTAAACACAGCTCTTCAGGGGAAAGGACACACAGCCCTGCACATGTTGGAGGAGGTAAGTTGACAGTGCTTGCCAGAGATTTACAGAAAGGTACACTGTCACACTTCCCCAGTTTGAGTGAGTTCCAAAAAGCTCACATTGTGAATTTAGAGTATTTACATTCAATGCAAACATGGTTTGGGAAAGGATTCAGTGAGTTCAGAGAGGAATAAACACATGATCCTTCCCTGTCACTCCATCCATCCCTGTTGAATATGACAGCATTTCCAGGTGTCAGTCCACCTGATCTTGAGATGGAACTGGCTGACAAAGACATGTGGCTGTCCAAGTTAACAGTTGAATATGACAGCATTTCCAGGTGTCAGTCCACCTGATCTTGAGATGGAACTGGCTGACAAAGACATGTGGCTGTCCAAGTTAACAGTTGAATATGACAGCATTTCCAGGTGTGAGTCCACCTGATCTTGAGATGGAACTGGCTGACAAAGACATGTGTCTGTCCAAGTTAACAGTTGAATATGACAGCATTTCCAGGTGTGAGTCCACCTGATCTTGAGATGGAACTGGCTGACAAAGACATGTGGCTGTCCAAGTTAACAGTTGAATATGACAGCATTTCCAGGTGTCAGTCCACCTGATCTTGAGATGGAACTGGCTGACAAAGACATGTGGCTGTCCAAGTTAACAGTTGAATATGACAGCATTTCCAGGTGTGAGTCCACCTGATCTTGAGATGGAACTGGCTGACAAAGACATGTGGCTGTCCAAGTTAACAGTTGAATATGACAGCATTTCCAGGTGTCAGTCCACCTGATCTTGAGATGGAACTGGCTGACAAAGACATGTGGCTGTCCAAGTTAACAGTTGAATATGACAGCATTTCCAGGTGTCAGTCCACCTGATCTTGAGATGGAACTGGCTGACAAAGACATGTGTCTGTCCAAGTTAACAGTTGAATATGACAGCATTTCCAGGTGTGAGTCCACCTGATCTTGAGATGGAACTGGCTGACAAAGACATGTGTCTGTCCAAGTTAACAGTTGAATATGACAGCATTTCCAGGTGTCAGTCCACCTGATCTTGAGATGGAACTGGCTGACAAAGACATGTGGCTGTCCAAGTTAACAGTTGAATATGACAGCATTTCCAGGTGTGAGTCCACCTGATCTTGAGATGGAACTGGCTGACAAAGACATGTGGCTGTCCAAGTTAACAGTTGAATATGACAGCATTTCCAGGTGTCAGTCCACCTGATCTTGAGATGGAACTGGCTGACAAAGACATGTGGCTGTCCAAGTTAACAGTTGAATATGACAGCATTTCCAGGTGTGAGTCCACCTGATCTTGAGATGGAACTGGCTGACAAAGACATGTGTCTGTCCAAGTTAACAGTTGAATATGACAGTATTTCCAGGTGTCAGTCCACCTGATCTTGAGATGGAACTGGCTGACAAAGACATGTGGCTGTCCAAGTTAACAGTTGAATATGACAGCATTTCCAGGTGTGAGTCCACCTGATCTTGAGATGGAACTGGCTGACAAAGACATGTGGCTGTCCAAGTTAACAGTTGAATATGACAGCATTTCCAGGTGTGTGTCCACCTGATCTTGAGATGGAACTGGCTGACAAAGACATGTGGCTGTCCAAGTTAACAGTTGAATATGACAGCATTTCCAGGTGTGAGTCCACCTGATCTTGAGATGGAACTGGCTGACAAAGACATGTGTCTGTCCAAGTTAACAGTTGAATATGACAGCATTTCCAGGTGTGAGTTCACCTGATCTTGAGATGGAACTGGCTGACAAAGACATGTGGCTGTCCAAGTTGACAGCGGACCTTCACGCCAGAAGGTCGTTCTTGCTCAGAATCACAAATGGTGTGATATTGAAAACCTCCCCAAACCAGACAAACTTGTGTTCGAAACTTGGAACGCTCTCCCCGACTTTTATGTGAACATGAAAAAGTATGCACTTGGTGTCCTGTCGATGTTTGGATCCACATATGTATGTGAGCAGGTGTGAACTTTATTCCAAACACGCCTCACAGATGAGAGCCACCTGGTGTGTGTGTGTGACAATCATTGCTACTTCAACTTCAACTTACAATCCAGTGTGAAGATAAAGGTGACGTCATACAGGAGACACTGAAATATCGTTGACCAAGTATGATCAATATTTTAATTTCCTATCATTTTGCATACATTCACATGTTTGAATTGTTGAGTGAAATAGACATGTTATTATTCAGGTTGGCAGCTGACTGCAGGGCGCCAGTAAAAGGATGACGGCACACAGAGAGAGAGGACGGCATTTTTGCTTCTCTGCCAGTGGATCATTTAAGTTTGGCGTTTTGTTTTTTCATTTCTACAAGGAGGACTTAAATAGACATGAAGTATTTTACTTAACCTTTAACCCGACGTCTTTTACGGAGTTAAAAACGTTTTGTTGCATGCAGAAATGTTATTTCATTTTTCTCTGCAGTCGTTCATTGATTTCATAAATGTAACCCATAATAGTTTGTTTATACATAGCACAAAGCAAAACAAAACTTTGTATGCAGTGTTATTTCATTTTACATTTCAAAAGAGTTTTGTGGCTCCCATTGTTTTCTTTCATTTATGAAACGGGTCAAAATGGCTCTTTGAGTGGTAAAGGTTGCCGACCCCTGGACGAGACCAACAAGCTCTGACTTGTGATTTTGCAAGAATCTCAATAAATGTGACATGTTGATAGGGAACACAATCTAAAACTGGGTTAGTATATTACACTTTTACCACTAATTTAAATGTGTGGCTATTTTCATGCAAAAAAGAACTGAGGGTTACAGCCTCTGTCCTAAAACAATTAGAGCTAGAAAATTGAGGTGTCACTGCATTTTTTTTAAATTATTTTCATTCTTCTTCTTCTTCTTCTTGTGATTTTATGGCGGTTGGCAAGCAACCTTGTGGTGAGCATTACCGCCACCTACTGTTATGGAGTGTGGATCGAGGTGGATTCCTACTCTAAATTATTTTATTTAACCCAGTGTTTTTAAAACATGTGTGTATTGCTTTATAACCTGTGTGTTCTGAGTGCAATCCTAATATATCTTCCACTGCTAACCTAATATTCTCTTTCGCTAACTTATTTCCCAGTATTTCCCTTTCTCTATTATATTTCCTACAATGTATTAAAACATGTCTTACATTTTCTATCTGTTGGCAAGAATCACACAGTCCTGTAGCATGTTTCCCCATCTATTTCAATCAACTATTTAGATATTTATGTCCTAATCTCATTCTAGTAATAATGTCTTCTTATTCCTCCTCTCATTACACCTACTCTCCTCTGGACTTTGTAATACTCTCTACCTTTTCTTTCCTTATTCCAATTATCTTTTTATTGTCTTCTATCTTAATGATGTTCTTCACTTCTTCTTTACTGTGCTTAATCTCCATGTTTACTTCTGTTTTAGTGCTTGCTTGTTTTGCGTACTTATCAGCTAATTGGTTCCCCTCAACTCCTACATGAGCAGGAACCCAAAGAAATGTTACCACACCTCCCGCTTTATTTATTCTGTAGACTGCCTGAACTATTTCATCAACTAAATCTTGTCTTGTTTCTGACGCTATGTTTTTTATGCTAGTCAATGCACTTCTGGAGTCCGAGCACACGACTGCTTTTCTTGCTTTATTTTCTTCTATCCAATGAATTGCCATATAAATTGCTACCAAATCTCCCGTAAAAACAGATAATTTATCACTAATTCTTTTATTTAATACTATGTTTCCTTGTGGGATAACAGCTGCTGCTCCTACCTTATTATTTATAGTTTTTGATGCATCTGTGTACACCATGATGTTGTCTAAAAACGTTTCCTCAATCCATTGTTCTATCTGGTAACTATTTAAATTTCTATTCTTTAGTAATTGCATGTTTACATTTGGCTTTTCATACATCCACGGTGGTATTGCGGGGATTGGTACTGTAGGGCTAACTTTAATATTATCAATTTGAACTTTATTACATACAGTATGTCTCCTATTATCCACCCCAAACTATTCATTTTTTTCTTCTCTTTTTCTTGGCAGTTTAATAATACTTGATGGGTTGGATGTCCTTGCTGGGACCCTTTTAAGTTTGCCCAATAAACTACTGACAGTTGATCTCTCCTCATATCTAAAGGTTTTTCATTCATCTCTACTTGTAATGCTGCAACTGGGGTGGATTTAGTAGCTCCACAACATAATCTTAGTACCTGTGACTGGATCCTGTCTAGTTGATTTAGTAGCTCCACAACATAATCTTAGTACCTGTGACTGGATCCTGTCTAGTTGATTTAGTAGCTCCACAACATAATCTTAGTGCCTGTGACTGGATTCTGTCTAGTTGATTTAGTAGTTCCACAACATAATCTTAGTACCTGTGACTGGATCCTGTCTAGTTGATTTAGTAGTTCCACAACATAACCTTAGTGCCTGTGACTGGATCCTGTCTAGTTGATTTAGTAGCTCCACAACATAATCTTAGTACCTGTGACTGGATCCTGTCTAGTTGATTTAGTAGCTCCACAACATAATCTTAGTACCTGTGACTGGATCCTGTCTAGTTGATTTAGTAGCTCCACAACATAATCTTAGTGCCTGTGACTGGATCCTGTCTAGTTGATTTAGTAGCTCCACAAAATAATCTTAGTACCTGTGACTGGATCCTGTCTAGTTGATTTAGTAGCTCCACAACATAATCTTAGTACCTGTGACTGGATCCTGTCTAGTTGATTTAGTAGTTCCACAACATAACCTTAGTGCCTGTGACTGGATCCTGTCTAGTTGATTTAGTAGCTCCACAACATAATCTTAGTACCTGTGACTGGATCCTGTCTAGTTGATTTAGTAGCTCCACAACATAATCTTAGTACCTGTGACTGGATCCTGTCTAGTTGATTTAGTAGCTCCACAACATAATCTTAGTGCCTGTGACTGGATCCTGTCTAGTTGATTTAGTAGCTCCACAAAATAATCTTAGTACCTGTGACTGGATCCTGTCTAGTTGATTTAGTAGCTCCACAACATAATCTTAGTGCCTGTGACTGGATCCTGTCTAGTTGATTTAGTAGCTCCACAACATAACCTTAGTGCCTGTGACTGGATCCTGTCTAGTTGATTTAGTAGTTCCACAACATAATCTTAGTGCCTGTGACTGGATCCTGTCTAGTTGATTTAGTAGTTCCACAACATAACCTTAGTGCCTGTGACTGGATCCTGTCTAGTTGATTTAGTAGTTCCACAACATAACCTTAGTGCCTGTGACTGGATCCTGTCTAGTTGATTTAGTAGCTCCACAACATAATCTTAGTGCCTGTGACTGGATCCTGTCTAGTTGATTTAGTAGTTCCACAACATAATCTTAGTACCTGTGACTGGATCCTGTCTAGTTGATTTAGTAGCTCCACAACATAATCTTAAAGCCTGTGACTGGATCCTGTCTAGTTGATTTAGTAGTTCCACAACATAACCTTAGTGCCTGTGATTGGATCCTGTCTAGTTGATTTAGTAGTTCCACAACATAATCTTAAAGCCTGTGACTGGATCCTGTCTAGTTGATTTAGTAGCTCCACAACATAATCTTAGTACCTGTGACTGGATCCTGTCTAGTTGATTTAGTAGTTCCACAACATAATCTTAGTGCCTGTGACTGGATCCTGTCTAGTTGATTTAGTAGCTCCACAACATAATCTTAGTACCTGTGACTGGATCCTGTCTATTTGATTTAGTAGTTCCACAACATAATCTTAGTACCTGTGACTGGATCCTGTCTAGTTGATTTAGTAGCTCCACAACATAATCTTAGTACCTGTGACTGGATCCTGTCTAGTTGATTTAGTAGCTCCACAACATAATCTTAGTACCTGTGACTGGATCCTGTCTAGTTGATTTAGTAGTTCCACAACATAATCTTAAAGCCTGTGACTGGATCCTGTCTAGTTGATTTAGTAGTTCCACAACATAACCTTAGTGCCTGTGACTGGATCCTGTCTAGTTGATTTAGTAGCTCCACAACATAATCTTAGTGCCTGTGACTGGATCCTGTCTAGTTGATTTAGTAGTTCCACAACATAATCTTAGTACCTGTGACTGGATCCTGTCTAGTTGATTTAGTAGCTCCACAACATAATCTTAGTGCCTGTGACTGGATCCAGTCTAGTTGATTTAGTAGTTCCACAACATAATCTTAGTACCTGTGACTGGATCCTGTCTAGTTGATTTAGTAGCTCCACAACATAATCTTAGTGCCTGTGACTGGATCCTGTCTAGTTGATTTAGTAGTTCCACAACATAACCTTAGTGCCTGTGATTGGATCCTGTCTAGTTGATTTAGTAGTTCCACAACATAATCTTAGTGCCTGTGACTGGATCCTGTCTAGTTGATTTAGTAGCTCCACAACATAATCTTAGTGCCTGTGATTGGATCCTGTCTAGTTGATTTAGTAGTTCCACAACATAATCTTAGTACCTGTGACTGGATCCTGTCTAGTTGATTTAGTAGTTCCACAACATAATCTTAGTACCTGTGACTGGATCCTGTCTAGTTGATTTAGTAGTTCCACAACATAACCTTAGTGCCTGTGATTGGATCCTGTCTATTTTGCCAAGTAATGTTTTTGCAGCAGATTGATAAATAATGCATCCATAATCAATAACAGATGGTATTAAAGTGATGTATATTGCTTTCAATGTCTGCCTATCAGCCCCCCAGTCTTTACCCCTCAACGCCCTCATTACATTTAACACCTTTTTACTTTTCTCCACTATTTTGCTGATGTGGGTTGACCAGTTAATATTTTTATCAAACCATATACCCAAATATTGAAATACTTGTACCTCTTCTATATTTTCTCCATAGAGTTTAATTTGGATCTTGTTTTGTACTTTCCTCTTTGTAAAATGTATGACTTTTGTCTTTCCAACAGAGAATCTTAAACCCCACGCCGTTCCCCATTCTTGAACTTTATTTACCGCTTTTTGAATCTTCTTTTCTATATGATTAGTATTTCTAGCTCTCTTCCACATCACTCCATCGTCAGCAAACAGTGCCACATCCACTAACCCTTCCACTTCACTAAAAACTTCATTTATCATTATTGAAAATAATACTGGACTTATTATACTCCCTTGCGGGGTCCAGGAGGACTTTGAGATGGATAGCAGACGCGCTAGCCGCCGACCTCACCTTGACTTCCTCCGTCTCCCGGGGCCGCCAACCGCATCGGTGATCGGGTGAAGTCCTTCGTCGCTCCGTCGATCGCTGGAACGCAGGTGAGCACGGGTGTTGATGAGCAGATGAGGACTAGCAGGCGTAGGTGGATAGCTAATGTTTTTAGCATAGCTCTAGGTCCCGTAGCTAAGTTAGCTACAATGGCGTTGTTAGCAACAGCATTGTTAAGCTTCGCCAGCCTGGAAAGTATTAACCGTGTATTTACATGTCCATGGTTTAATAGTATTGTTGATCTTCTGTCTATCCTTCCAGTCAGGGGTTTATTTATTTTGCTTATATCTGCATTTAAGTCAGATGCTATCACGTTAGCTCCGTAGCTAAAGTGCTTCACCAATGTATTGTCGTGGAGATAAAAGGCACTGAATGTCCATTTGGCGTTCTGGACTCTCATTTACAAGAGGATATAGTATCCCAGGTGGTTTAAAATACAAATCCGTGATCCACAATAGAAAAAGGAGAAAGTGTGGAATCCAATGAGCCAGCTTGTACCTAAGTTACGGTCAGAGCGAAAAAAGATACGTCCTGCACTGCACTCTAGTCTTTCACTCTCACGTTCCTCATCCACGAATCTTTCATCCTCGCTCAAATTAATGGGGTAATCGTCGCTTTCTCGGTCTGAATCGCTCTCGCTGCTGGTGTAAACAATGGGGAAATGTGAGGAGCCTTTCAACCTGTGACGTCACGCTACTTCCGCTACAGGCAAGGCTTTTTTATCAGCGACCAAAAGTTGCGAACTTTATCGTTGATGTTCTCTACTAAATCCTTTCAGCAAAAATATGGCAATATCGCGAAATGATCAAGTATGACACATAGAATGGATCTGCTATTCCCGTTTAAAGGCCTACTGAAATGAATTTTTTTTATTCAAACGATAAATTTCGCAACTTTTGGTCTTGATAAAAAAAAGCCTTGCCTGTAGCGGAAGTAGCGTGACGTCACAGGTTGAAAGGCTCCTCACATTTCCCCATTGTTTACACCTGCAGCGAGAGCGATTCGGACCGAGAAAGCGACGATTACCCCATTAATTTGAGTGAGGATAAAAGATTTGTGGATGAGGAACGTGAGAGTGAAAGACTAGAGTGCAGTGCAGGACGTATCTTTTTTCGCTCTGACCGTAACTTAGGTACAAGCTGGCTCATTGGATTCCACACTCTCTCCTTTTTCTATTGTGGATCACGGATTTGTATTTTAAACCACCTGGGATACTATATCCTCTTGAAAATGAGAGTCCAGAACGCGGAATGGACATTCACAGTGACTTTTATCTCCACGACAATACATCGGTGAAGCTCTTTAGCTACTGAGCTAACGTGATAGCATCGGGCTCAAATGCAGATAGAAACAAAAGAAATAAACCCCTGACTGGAAGGATAGACAGAAGATCAACAATACTATTAAACCATGGACATGTAACTACACGGTTAATAATTTCCAGCCTGGCAAAGCTTAACAATGCTGTTGCTAACGACGCCATTGAAGCTAACTTAGCAACCGGACCTCACAGAGCTATGATAAAAACATAAGCTATCCACCTACGCCAGCCAGCCCTCATCTGCTCATCAACACCCGTGCTCACCTGCGTTCCAGCGATCGACGGTGCGACGAAGGACTTCACCCGATCATCCGTGCGGTTGGTGGCTAGCGTCGGCTAGCGCGTCTGCTATCCAAGTCAAAGTCCTCCTGGTCGTGTTGCTGTAATCCGCCGCTAATACACCGATCCCACCTACAGCTTTCTTCTTTGCAGTCTTCATTGTTCATTAAACAAATTGCAAAAGATTCACCAACACAGATGTCCAGAATACTGTGGAATTTTGAAATGAAAACAGAGATTTTTTGTATTAAATTCAATGGTGTACCAATACTTCCGTCGTTCTAGTGACGTCACGCGCATACGTCATCATACATAGACGTTTTCAACCGGATATTTCCCGGGAAATTTAAAATGTCACTTTATAAGTTAACCCGGCCGTATTGGCATGTGTTGCAATGTTAAGATTTCATCATTGATATATAAACTATCAGACTGCGTGGTCGCTAGTAGTGGCTTTCAGTAGGCATTTCAATCTGTATTCTTAGTCTTATTATCAAGGAAAAATTAAGTCGCACTTATAATAAAACATTAATTCAAAGGTTTCCTCCAGTAGCAGACCGGTGATGATGATGATGATGGTGATGATGATGATGATGAAGATGTACCTGTGCAAGTGAACAATTGGATCCACAAGGGACAACAACCCTTTCCACAGACTACACACACATCAGAAACATACATGTTAGAAGCCTACAACAATATATGTGAAGAAGACTTTAGTATTAAAAGTGAAGATGTGAGGTGAAATAAGTAGAAATGCAGCAATAAAAACAAGCAACTCCACTCACGATGGCTCTAAAGTTCAGTGATGTGTTGCTAACTTCAGCATTTTTCTTCTTTGTTGATGTTTTGCAGTAGTTAACATCCATGATGTAACAATGCTGCTAATCTACCACAGTCCACATTTTGTTAACCATTTTATTCATTCATACTTTTAGTTGGATAATAACATCAATAAAATGCAGTGGAAAAATGTGTGGAAAAAAACAATGAAAATAATAAGATGTCCTCTCTTCAAAGATGAGAAAATAGAATAAAATAGTAGCTACATATATAATATTCAATACATGAACACAACTTAAACAGTGAGTACAGGCCAACATATAAGACTAGAAGATGAGAAGCACTACATACAACATCAAATATACATTCTTATTAAACATGCTGTGTTTTTAAACTACATTTAGCACAATCACTGTTTAATGTTTTTAAATCCCTGCAGCTTCCATGACTGTTACACACTTGTGTCTACTGACCTGATTCTTAAACCTAAACCTTTTAACACACGCAGTGCATTTAAACGGTTTCTCTCCAGTGTGTGTTCTCATGTGTGTGCTCATGTTTTGCTTTTGGGAGAAACTCTTCTTACAAACAGAGCAAGTAAAAGGTTTCTCACCTGTGTGTGCTCTCATGTGTAATATCATGTTATTATTAGTGCTGAATCCTTTAGCACAAGCTGAGCAAGCAAAATGTTTCTCTCCAGTGTGTGTTCTCATGTGTCTGTCCATGTTTTCCTTTCTGGAGAAACTCTTCTTACAAACAGAGCAAAGAAAAGGTTTCTCACCTGTGTGTGTTCTCATGTGTGATATAAGTTCTGTCTTAGTGGTGAATCTTTTAGCACAAGCTGAGCAAGTAAAAGGTTTCTCTCCAGTGTGTGTTCTCATGTGTGTGGTCATGCATTCCTTTCTGGAGAAACTCTTCTTACAAACAGAGCAAGTAAAAGGTTTCTCACCTGTGTGTGTTCTCATGTGTGTGGTCATGTCATTCTTAGAGTTGAATCTTTTAGCACAAGCTGAGCAACTAAAAGGTTTCTCTCCAGTGTGTGTTCTCATGTGTGTGGTTATGTAATGTTTTGTGGAGAAACTCTTCTTACAAACAGAGCAAGTAAAAGGTTTCTCTCCAGTATGTATTCTCATGTGTTCTGTAAAATGACCCTTATGTCTAAATGATTTCCCACATTGAGAGCAGTCAAAGTGTTTGTTGTTAGTGTGATGTCTCGTATCACCTTTAGAGTCATTTTGACTCTCCAAAGGTTTTTGGATGTGGTCACTGTGATCAGAAGAGTGTGACATCATGTGGTCCATGTCTGACAGTGGAGCAAAGATGCTGTCTGGTTCTGACTTTATATCTTCACAATGCTCTCCATCAGCTTCTGTGATGTGTTGACTTACAAGCTCCGCCCCTCTGTTCTCCTCACTTTGACTGTGATGAAGCTGTAAGGACTGAGCTTCATCTTCATCATGAAGTTGCTCCTCTTTAATGTGGGAGGGGGCCTGTAGCTCCTTCTGTCCCACACTGGTGTGCCACGCCTCTTCATGACTCCCCGCTGACACCCGCTGGACGTCTGCAGAACAAATGAGGTGTTACTGTATGGAAGTTTGCAGTATTCAAACTATTGACATGTGAGCTAGGCCAAATAGACAGTGATGGGCAAGCTACCTGGACAATGTAGTAAGCTAAGCTACAAGTTACTCTCAATTAAATGTAGCTAAGCTATCCTCAGAGAATTGTAGCATGCTACACTACCAGCTACACTGCAAAAGTAGCTTGCCACATCAAAGCTACATTTAACAGCATTTATATATATATATATATATATATATATATATATATATATATATATATATATATATATATATATATATATATATATATATTGGCCCACATGTATAATATCAATGTTTATGTTGTCCATGGAAAGAAGTTAGTAAGAAGCAAAAGAAAAACAACCAACCATGGATGACAAAAGGACTGAAAAATGCTTGTCACAAAAAAAAAGACATTATATGGAATATTAATAACACAGACATCTATAGAGGCAGAAAATAAGTATAATAAATATAAAAAGAAGCTAATTGGTATACTAGGAACATGTAAGAAGGAATACTACAGACAATTATTAAAGAAGAACAGAAACAACATGAGAGCAACATCCTAAATAGCATCATTAAAAATGCTGCTAAGAAAGATTACCCCCAGTACTTTCTACATGGAAATACAAAAAATGACAATATGAACCAAATAGTTGAACGTTTTAATGATGACTTTGTTAATATCGGTGTAAGAAAGATTCCCAAATGCAGATGATGGATCAGTTGAGGACTTGAGTGAGCTCATAGACAGAAATCCCAATTCCATGTTTCTTAAGAACGTGACAAAAGAAGAAATAATCCAAATTGTAAAACATTGTAAATCCAAGACCTCAAGCGACTGTCATGGAATAGATATGGTAACCATAAAAAAGGTTATAGAAGACATTTCAGAACCTCTGACATATATCAGCAACGTATCATTTCTAACCGGCAAATTCCCTGACAAAATGAAAATTGCAAAAGTCGTACCAATTTATAAGAATGGAGACATACACCAGTTTACTAACTACACACCAGTTTCATTACTTCCACCATTCTCCAAAATCATGGAAAAACTATTCAATAGCCGATTAGATTTATTTATTAACAAAAGTGGGACGCTGGTGGAGAACCAATATGGACTCCCAGCAAATACCTCAACATCCGGTCAACATATGTAATAACAAGTGTATGTAAGATATTGGAATGAATCAAAACAATGTGTATATATATATATATACATATATATATATATATATATACATATATATATATATATATATACATATATATATATATATATATATATATATATATATATATATATACATATATATATATATATATATATATATAGATAGATAGATAGATAGATAGATAGATAGATAGATAGATAGATAGATAGATAGATAGATAGAGAGAGAGAGAGAGAGAGAGAGAGAGCGCAATAACTTGAAGTAAATAATGAAGATTGAAAACCAATTACAAAAAACTAAATCCAAAACAAATTTACTAAAAGCTTACCTTTTTTTATATTTGCATAGTATGTATATATTATTAATGTTGTAATTAAAAATTCTTTATTTTTAAAAAAATGCTGGTTTTAAAGAGGTAGGCATTTTTCAGAGGTTGTCAAAAAGGTCACACATACAATAATGTGTGTGTGTGTGTGTGTGTGTGTGTGTGTGTGTGTGTGTGTGTGTGTGTGTGTGTGTGTGTGTGTGTGTGTGTGTGTGTGTGTGTGTGTGTGTGTGTGTGTGTGTGTGTGTGTTCTTGAGACATGAAGAAGGAAACGTATCTTCCATATGAGGAGGTGTGAACAAGTGATGACATAAATCATGGTCCCAATAACATTGCATCTAATACTAGAGTATGTGAACATTGCTCCAAAGTCACGATTTTTTGTTGATTTACTGTGCATAAAATATTAACATTGACAGGTGCAAAGGCAGCAATATATGATAAAACAAGACGGCAGCTAAAGAAGGACTTCCCTATTCATCCCCCTCTGGTCAACATATGTAATAACAAGTGTGAGTAAGAAATTGAAATGTGCCTCCTTTGGCCAAAATGTATCAAATAAATATGTATATAGAGACATACTGTAATAACTTGAAGTAAATAATGAAGATTAAAAAACAATTACAAACAAAACATTTAAAACAAAACTTATTAAATTTAACTAAAAGCTTACCTTGTTTATATTTGCATACTATGTATATATTAATGTTGTAAATACACATCTTTATACATCTAGAAAGGGTGGTCCTAAAGAGGTAGGCACTGTCACATCTAATAGAGAGCCAAATACTAGAGTCTGTGAACATTGCTCCAAAGTCAAGATTTGTTGTTGATTTAATGTGCATACAAAAGTGAACATTGACAGGTGCAAAGGCAGAAATATATGATAAAACAAGACGGCAGCTAAAGAAGGACTTCCCTATCCATCCCCAAAAAACCTGCCAGGTGAGCAGCTGGTTTTACCACTTCTGGTGCTGACGTAAGACAACCTGCGTCCCATATGTTTATTTTAATGAAATAAGTTTATTTCCATCATATAATCAACCATCAACCATTCTGTGTGAGCAGTTTAACAGTACAGATGATACATATTTAACAATCATACACATTTACACACAAAAAGAAAAGAAAAGAAAAAGGAATAGGCTGAAGCCAAAGCTTATATTTGGGGGGATTACCCCCAATACTTCTTAGACGGAAACACAAAAAATGACAACATGAAGGAAGTAGTTGAAAGCTTCAATAATTACTTTGTAAATATTGGACCAAAATTGGAAGAAAGGATTCCAGACCCAGTTTCAATTGATGACTATAATGATACCATAGAGCCAAATCCCAACTCCATGTTCCTCAGTAATGTGACACAGGAGGAAATAGTTATAATCCTGTAATCTAAGACTTCAACTGATTGTAATGGAATTGATATGGAAACCATAAAAAAGGTTCTAGAAGAGATCTCAGGAACATTCATGTATATTAGTAACCTATCATTTCAAATACCCAAACACAATGAAAATAGCTAAAGTTGCACCAATTTATAAGACTGGAGACAAACACCAATTTACAAATTATAGACCTGTTTCTTTACTTCCACAGTTTTCTAAAATCATTGAAAAAGTGTCCAATAACAGATGAGAGAGTTTCACAAACAAATGTAGAATACTAGAAGAGAACCAATATGGATACACAGCTAATGTTTCAACTTTGATGGCTTTAATTGAAATGAGCAATGCAATAGATAGTACAAAATGTGCAGCAGCAGTGTTGTTGGATCTAACTAAAGCATTTGACACAATTAATCACAATATTTTCATCCAAAAACTAGAAGGATATGGCATCAGAGGGTTGGTCTTAAACTGGATAAGAAGTTATTTAACCAACAGGAAACAATACGTGAAGCTAGGCCAACACACTTCTACAACACTAAATATATCCTGTGGTGTACCTCAGGGATCAATACTAGGACCTACATTATTCAATCTCTATATAAATGACATTTGTAAAGATACAAAAGATTTAAAGTTAGTATTATTTGCGGATGAAACAACAGTGTTTTGTTCAGGAGAAAACACACAGAAGATAAAACAAATAATAACAGAAGAAATGAACACATTAAAAAGATGCTTTGACAATCTTTGAATCTCAGTAAAAGTAAAATAATGCTATTTGGTAACAGTAGAAAAGAAAGTCAAACACAAATACAAATAGACGGAATATAAATTGAAAGAGTAAATGAAACCAAATGTCTAGGTATAATAATTGATGATAAATTGAACTGGAAATCTCTTGTAAAAAATATACAACATAAAGTAGCAAGAAACACGTCAATAATGAATAAAGCAGAACATGTTCTAGACCAAAAATGACTTCATATTCTCTACTGCTCACTAGTGTTACATATCTGACTTATTGTGTAGAAATATGGGAAATAAGTACAAAAGTACACTTCATTCATTAACTGTGTTACAGGGGCGGTATAGCTCGGTTGGTAGAGCGGCCGTGCCAGCAACTTGAGGGTTGCAGGTTCGATCCCCGCTTCCGCCATCCTAGTCACTGCCGTTGTGTCCTTGGGCAAGACACTTTACCCACCTGCTCCCAGTGCCACCCACACTGGTTTAAATGTAACTTAGATATTGGGTTTCACAACGTAAAGCGCTTTGAGTCACTTGAGAAAAAGCGCTATATAAATGTAATTCACTTCACTTCACTACAAAAAAGATGAGTTAGAATAATACATCATGTTGGATATAGACAACATACAAACACTTTATTTATTCAATCACAAATACTGAAATTCCACCACATAGTGAACTTGCAAACAGCTAAAATGATACACAAAGCAAACTATAACCTGCTAGTCAAGAATGTACAACAATTCTCAACTAAAGAGGAGGAATATAATCTTAGAGAAAAATGTAATTTAAAACATTTGTATGCACGTCCAACACTTAAGACCTTCAGTATATCAGTATGTGGAATTAAATGATGGAATGGATGAAGCAAAGCAATCAAACAATGTACTAATATGATCCACTTCAAGAAACTCTTCACACTTAAAGTGTTTACAAAGTACAAAGAAGAAGAACCATGATAAACATTCTCAATTTATTTCATCCATCATTCATTTTCTACATCATCTTACTCATCTCACCATATGAAATATAACTTACTTCAGTCATTATTATTGATTTATTTTTACTGTGATTACTTATGGAGTATATTGTGAATACATTGAGAACAGGAAGTGAACAAAAGTGTTAGCAACTGTTATGTCAAAGAAAAGGGGTAGGATTAAATAAGCTCTGCTTCTTCCTACTCCTTTTCCAACATGTTGAATAGACAAACTGGTAATTGTGATGTATCATGTTGTATGCATGCATGTGTGATGTATCATGTTGTATGCATGCATGTGTGATGTATCATGTTGTATGCATGCATGTGTGATGTATCATGTTGTATGCATGCATGTGTGATGTATCATGTTGTATGCATGCATGTGTGATGTATCATGTTGTATGCATGCATGTGTGATGTATCATGTTGTATGCATGCATGTGTGATGTATCATGTTGTATGCATACATGTGTGATGTATCATGTTGTATGCATACATGTGTGATGTATCATGTTGTATGCATGCATGTGTGATGTATCATGTTGTATACATGCATGTGTGATGTATCATGTTGTATGCATGCATGTGTGATGTATCATGTTGTATGCATGCATGTGTGATGTATCATGTTGTATGCATGCATGTGTGATGTATCATGTTGTATGCAATGCATGTGTGATGTATCATGTTGTATGCATGCATGTGTGATGTATCATGTTGTATGCATGCATGTGTGATGTATCATGTTGTATGCATACATGTGTGATGTATCATGTTGTATGCATGCATGTGTGATGTATCATGTTGTATGCATGCATGTGTGATGGTATCATGTTGTATGCAGGCATGTGTGATGTATCATGTTGTATGCATGCATGTGTGATGCATCATGTTGTATGCATGCATGTGTGATGTATCATGTTGTATGCAAGCATGTGTGATGTATCATGTTTTATGCATGCATGTGTGATGTATCATGTTGTATGCATGCATGTGTGATGTTCAGGTTGTATGCCCATTGTGATGTATCATGTTGTATGCATGCATGTGTGATGTATCATGTTGTATGCATGCCATGTGTGATGTATCATGTTGTATGCATGCATGTGTGATGTCTCATGTTGTATGCAGGCATGTGTGATGTATCATGTTGTATGCATGCATGTGTGATGTATCATGTTGTATGCATGCATGTGTGATGTATCAGTTGTATGCATGCATGTGTGATGTATCATGTTGTATAGCATGCATGTGTGATGTATCATGTTGTATACATGCATGTGATGATCATTTGCGATGCATGAGATGTGTGTGATGTATCATTGTTGTATGCATGCATGTGTGATGTATCATGTTGTATGCATGCATGTGTGATGTATCATGTTGTATGCATGCATGTGTGATGTATCATGTTGTATAGCATGCATGTGTGATGTATCATGTTGTATGCATGCATGTGTGATGTATCATGTTGTATGCATGCATGTGTGATGTATCATGTTGTATGCATGCATGTGTGATGTATCATGTTGTAATGCATGCATGTGTGATGTATCAGTTTGTATGCATGCATGTGTGATGTATCAGTTGTATGCATGCATGTGTGATGTATCATGTTGTATGCATGCATGTGTGATGTATCATGTTGTATGCATGCATGTGTGATGTATCATGTTGTATGCATGCATGTGTGATGTATCATGTTGTATGCATGCATGTGTGATGTATCATGTTGTATGCATGCATGTGTGATGTATCATGTTGTATGATGCATGTGTGATGTATCATGTTGTATGCATGCATGTGTGATGTATCATGTTGTATGCTGCATGTGTGATGTATATGTTGTTGATGCATGTGCTGATGTATCATGTTGTAGTCAGATGCATGTGATGTATCATGTTGTATGCATGCATGTGTGATGTATCATGTTGTATGCATGCATGTGTGATTGTATCATGTTGTATGCATGCATGTGTGATGTATCATGTTGTATGCATGCATGTGTGATGTATCATGTTGTATGCATGCATGTGTGATGTATCATGTTGTATGCATGCATGTGTGATGTATCATGTTGTATGCATGCATGTGTGATGTATCATGTTGTAATGCATGCATGTGTGATGTATCATGTTGTATGCATGCATGTGTGATGTATGCATGTGTGTGTATGCATGCATGTTTCCAAGTCAAGTCAAGTCAACTAACACTTGGTGGACATTCAAGCCACAAAATGCAAATGGAGTATTGTTGGTGTATTTTGGATGATTATAGAGGACCTCCCATTGGCTCCATTGCAAGTGGACTTTTATTTACATTTATGAGTTACAATTAGGGCTGGGTGATACATGAATATACTGGATATATCGTGGGTTTGTCTCTGTGCGATATAGGAAAATGACTATATGGTGATATTGGAGTATACGTTCTCACACAGTTGCTTTTAGCTGCAGGCATTACACTACAGGCTCTTCTCACTCTTTCTTGTCTCTCCTTCTCACAGAGACATAAAACAAGCGCACCTTCTTACATACGTCACATACTGTCACGTGTGCAACGTCATACGCTCTCACGGAGCAGACAGGTAGCGACATGGTAACGTTAGCTGTGGTGCGAGTGGTAATACGAGAGAAGAAGGTGCCAATCTGGTAACAAATGAAGGAATAATTAATTCCCAAGACAAACAGCAGGGGGTCCATCGTCTGGCGGTGGTTTGGCTTCAAGCAGGTAGATGGTGGACAAGTATGCGGCAAAAGCGTTGCTACAAAAAGTACGAGCACTGCTAATGTAGCATCATTTGAAAAGTCACCCGCTAGAGAATGAAGAGTGCTTGAAACTCTGCATGTCAACATCTCCGTTCAGTGCCACACCCACAAAATGCCCAAGCAACCATTTCCACATCAACACGCTATGAAACAAATAGTCAACAACAGAAGGAGATAAATC